>NC_091571.1:39721186-39726186 GCF_042767895.1 Penaeus vannamei
ACAGGTGCACATAAAAATATATATCAAAGCACGCATTCACTCAAACCCACACCTAAACATCCACACACACACACACACCCATAAACACACTCTTCTTTCTTTCTTTCTTTCTTTCTTTCTTTCTTTCTTTCTTTCTTTCTTTCTTTCTTTCTTTCTTTCTTTCTTTCTTTCTTTCTTTCCTTCCTTCTTTCTTTCTTTCTTTCTTTCTTTCTTTCTTTCTTTCTTTCTTTCTTTCTTTCTTTCTTTCTTCCTTCCTTCCTTCCTTCCTTCTTTCTTTCCTTCCTTCCTTCCTTCCTTCCTTCCTTCCTTCCTTCCTTCTTTCCTTCCTTCCTTAATCCCTCACTCCCTCACTTCTCACTTTGACAATTGCTTATGTGGAATTTTTTGCAGAGAAAGAATTATCAGCAGTTTGTGTCGCTTGATATCTGTTCAATGTGCAGACTGTCAATATTTATACTAAAACTGCTTGACTGGAAGACACACTAGTTTCACTAGCAAAACTTATATAAATAGCATGAAGAGAGAAGATAAGCATCCTTTTTTTTAATGATGAAATTAATAACAATAACCCTATCAGCTGCCATTTACATGTTTAAAATAAAAATCAAAGCCACAAGAAAAGCAGGTCTAAAATAAGTTACTGATCTGTGTCCTGAAAAACTGCTACAAATTTACCACTGTATATTTGAACTTTCAAAAATGATCTCAGATTTCCACCTCAATATCAAATCTCTCCAATGTTCACAATCTCTTAAATCAATCATGTAAATTAAACTGATGCAACGCAAATAAAAGAGAGAGAGAGAGTGAGAGAAACGGCTGCATACCTATATGCTTTTCTATTAATGAACAATAAGTCATTCACAGACTTAACTATATTCAGGAATACAATACAATACATTATTGTATATTATTGTCACATTACTACACGTAATCAAAAGCTCACTCAGGGTGTAAAGTTCTGCAGAAGTTACAAATAAGGGAGTCTCAGAGCTTTATCAAACATCTAAACTCCCTTGAATCTTTTTATGAAAGAGCGGGTCAATGTTTACTTATTCCCTTGTTCAGCAAAAAAATAATAATTCTACAACCAAACAGTAGTCTGTCACCATTCCAAAATTCCTCCATAAACGTCTCTTAATAAAAGAAGTTTTTTTCCCACTTTTTACGTATCAGCAGTAGATATCAGATTTTTACTGATAATATCTATAAAACAGCAACTTCATCCATTTCAAAATTAACACCTTGCAGATACTTTAATGTACACCAGTAAAGGCAAACTTTTCTTAGTGCCCAAGTATGTAGCGACATCTTATATTGGTAATTAATTTCTATAAATGCGAAGTTAAGATACATATTAATTATTTCTTTTTCATATTTAATTTGTAAAAATGTGAAATACAGTAAAGGAACCAAATACTTTGTATCAAAGCTTAAAAACTATAAATAGCACTATATTCTAAGACAAAATAAGATATGCAATAACTATATCTAACTTTCTTGACATACGTACCAGCATTTCATCACACTCACTGATGCATGTGGATACAGATAAACTGTAGATTAGTGTACAAGAATGACATCACACAGGAAGCACACAAAAATGCAAGAATATGAACATATTCCCAAGCAGGAGACTTCACACAATGTACAAAGTGTAGGAGGGAGAAAGTCTAAATAGTTTCACAGGCAAAAGCATTCTCAGCATGTATCATTAACTGTTCCCTCAAAATTAAGTGTATCAATTCATCTTTAAAAATGGCAGTGAATGCATTATATAGCTACTCTAATTTAAGATCCAGCATATCACTTAGAAATCTTCAATAATCATTTCCCAGTGGACCTGTTTATACAACAAAAACTTACGAGCTTTACTGTACAACCTGGTATGAAAAATCTACAGAAACCCATGTAAAAGAGGATGACACAGACTTCTCAGTAGCAATGGCAGTCAAGAAAATCTTCCAATAGTGCTCAACACTTTAAGAACGAATGGTTATATATTTTCAATCTAGTTTCCATTAATTCTTATACAATGGCTTTGAAAAGTCCCTAAGTACCTTCCCAAACAAGCAATTAATTCCAGTATCCATGTGATGCTGACCGAGTATTATACTCCACTATATGAATCAAGCATGATTCTTTCAGAAAAACCTTCAGGTCAAGAAGGCAGTACTCGCATACTCATTTATACTTATTATTGTTTGGTTGGGGTAGATATAGAATTGACCAAATCATTTTGCCTTACTTAGGGAACTTCAGAAGAGATGGCTTTTTTTAATTAAGAAATTAATATAATGATTGAAAAAATATAATAAGTAATTAGAGAAACTGATTTTCAAGTTATGACTCAACATATTCAAACTGATGGAATGCTTACTCAATCAGTTTACACAGAACTACTGATTTAAAAGGAAAGAAGTGCACCAAAATGGGGGTGTATGGAAAATATATTATATCTTACAAACACAAAAGAATATAAATGTATCGGAAACATTCACACATGAACACAAAATATATATATAAAATATATGAATCTAAATGCTAACTGTAATACACATTGAAAAATGTAAACGTAAATAAATAAAAATCCATATACATTATGTTCATTGGCAGAAAAAATATATATTGTGACCAAATTATAAGTGACTCGAATTCTGTGTTAACATGGCACATCAAACCCGGAATGTGACCCAGTAGGTGACACTAAATTTGAGCAAAATACACAGTCCAAGACATCCTGAGTCTCACAGTAAAAATGTACTGAAATCATACAAGAAGAATCTAAACAGAATTCATCCAGCCCAAACTATGGCTTTTCCTGCAACAGATGAACCTAACTGTCTTTGCTGGACAGACTACTGTGTATATGTATACATTTATATAAAATCATAATCACTTAAAAAACAAACACAAGAACATGCATTCGGTTTGTGATATAAAACATTTACTGACTGTCATATTCACAACTGTTAAACAATTCATTTAAGTTTTGTCTTGATTGTATAAAAAAACATCCAAAAAAGCAAAGGTCATTATTTTGATTAGTTATTTGTAACTGAGCAATGACCATGAAGTCAATCCAAATGGAATGATCCAAGTCATGATGGCACATTCATTAATGCCACTATCAAGAATAATCTTTGGTTTTGTCAGAGGATATCCCACTGGCTGGCAGCAGTTAGCTACCATAATCAATTTGGATTCTAAATTAGGAAGTAAAAATCATATCATTTGCTGCAGCTACAGACTAGATAAACTGTTATATTAAAACCTACTAAATATAAAACCTAAACCACATCAAACTTCCACATCTACACAAATGTTATGTTTAAAACTAGTCTCTCTTAAAAACATTATAATTTACAAGAGGTAAATACACTTTGTGCACCTTATACACACATGCTCTAATAAAGCACTAATGGGACTAAAGTGGACTCTCAAGAATGGAACCACATATTCCTGAAGATGGCTAGTATTCCTTTTCCAGCTGCCATGGACTAAAATAACCTTGCTGTAGCTACTTAGAGTACTGCAATGTGATACATGTGTGTTGATATCACATTCCAAATTATGAACCTACTGAAAGAACAATTCTATACTGTACACTTATTACCAATGACATGCTCTTAGTAATAACAAGCATCTGATTTTCGACAATAACCCACCACTCTCAGTTGCCCTTCTGATTTTCCCCAGACATAATAAATATATAAAAATTGAATCATACTTAGAAATTAAATTCATACTGTGTCAACCATGTGCACTATAACCGGTACAACAATAATGTTAGGTCCCATATGTTTACGAGATGGTAACAGCGTATGTGAGTAGTCAGATGGTTCCTCCTCCACACTCACACTTCCACCCCTGTCCTGTGGTGTTGGAGATGATGGAGGTGACCATCCAGATGATGAGGGTGGATCATCCAACATTTGTGTTGCCGAAAGAGAAGGTAATCCAGCAATACCCCCTAAATCTATATAGTTCAAATTTTCAGAGTCATCATGTGGAGTCATTGTTGAATAACCATGATCACTGGAGTCTGCTTGGCCTGGAGGTCTTCGATATCCTGGATTCATACGGTAAGGGCTTATTGTAGCTGCTGCTCCTAGGCTAACACCAGTTACATCTCCTGTAAAATAGAATTCTGAAGCATATACTGAAAATTCATCTAGGGACTTACTTGATACACAAAAATCTGCATTCTATGTTGCTCATGTTTATTTGAGGAAGAAATTGATCTATCTATGGTGTATGTGTTTAAAAATCTGTAACTTAATTGACCTGAAAATAGAAAAATCTTGTAAATCATGTGTTCAAACCTACAGTGTAACTTGGACCTCAATTTTACTTACCCACTAAATCTTCCTCTACATTATCAATTTCATGATTGTGTTCTGGCTGATATATGGGATGGGGACGAGACTGGAAGTTAGCTGGAGTGTAAAGGGACCTCCCCGTTCCCCCCACATGTTGCCTATAGCAGTACACTGCCAATGCTACCACTAAGAACACAGCCATGATCCCACCAGCAACTGCCAAGATAACAATTTCATTAATCACTCCAGAAGCTTTCTCCTCAAAAGTTAATCAACAGTATTAAGATCTATTATTGTCATGGTATATTTGCTAAAATTTCAAATCAGTTTCCTGAAAATACCTTCAAACTTTTTTTCTTTTCTTTTTTTTAGTCTGTAAATACACTTTATAAGATAAAAAATAAAAAATCTACTGGCATGAGTATAAAAGAGTAATCTTTAAAACTGATTCAACATGCACTTTCTTAACTATTTCTCTTTGTAATCACGTACATCAAACTCTCTTTGATTTGGAATACTAGTTAATGGACTAGTTAAATGAGTTCTGCTGTCATTGAAAAAACTAATCCATGACACCTGCCATTTGTTCATGGGATGTAGTTTCGAGCAGTAATGATCAAGGACAGCATAATAAACAAAGCAAACCTTTTACCCATTTACCCTGAGATTACTTGAAAA
>NC_091571.1:39731186-39736186 GCF_042767895.1 Penaeus vannamei
TTGTCCAGGACCAGCAGAACAAGTGGGTCACATTCGGAACCTCCAAGACCCTTTCTGCCCAGAATGCTACCGGCTCGAATGTAAACATTCACTTTTTTATCATACCCATATCTTTATTTTACACGCTGCATAAGTTGTTGTAACTCCTTTGATGCATATTTAAGTTGCAACTGACAAACACTAAAATATCCTTTCATAACACCAATAAAGGGCCATAAAATTACCCATCAATATTTTGTGGTTACTTGCAACCGTCAATGTTTACATACAAAAGCTATTGTGACATCATCTTGTCCTGCTCACCCACCTTCGGAGGAGGACGAGATGGACTAGATAGTAGAGGTTCCGAACGGTTAAAACAACTCGTCCAACTGGTCTGAATGAGCAAGTCAAGCAGTTACGAATGCCTGATTATTGCACTGCAGCCTTCCAAATCCAGCCTAAGCTCTCATTTTTCTTTTATAGAAAACCAATGAATGGCTCATACTTTGCCATCTTTTCCGTTAGCAATTAGGGTGTCATGCGATGTGACTCATCACCCAAATCTGTCTCGTGATCAGCGGTGAGACAGGCCGCTAAGCTCCTCCCACTTCTGTGATGTAATGGGAATGGCCACGGTTGACGGTTAGCTGTTTTACTGTACTTGTTATAGTTTCGACCGGTACACAGTATTTTGGAATGTAATATCCTAGATGGCTTTTGATATCTTATGGTGGGATGTGCTATGTTATAGATATCCAATATAAGTATGAATATGCATGATATATCTGAAGTAAGAGGAATGTATCTGGCAACTCAATAAATATTAACAGTCTGCTCGATTCCTGTCTCATGAGGTGTTGCGTTTGCCGTATTCGCTGGAAAAGACGGCACTAATTAAAGGCAATGAGGGGTACCTATTATCACTGCACACCTCCTTTTTGGCTCATGAAGGTAAGACTTCCACAAACATGAGTGAGGAATCCCTTAAATATTTCTTTTAAAAAGTGCCTCATTACCCCCTTGAAACAGCTACACTATCCCTAAGGAGGAAATACCCTCAGCTTGAGAACAAATGCCATTCATCATGGGTGTTAACTCAAAACTATTAATTTTCTTTAAAATTCTCTTATATCTTTTATCACATGGAATGTATGCATTATATCAGAAGCTCATTATTCAAATAGTTCAGTGCTTTAGCCTTGTCCTTCTGCTGTAGTACTAAACAAAAAATGGATAGGCTAATAAAATATTCTAGATTACTTCATTCTAATTTTCAAATTTTAACAAAATGTAATTTATTAGCAACAACAGTGGCAATACAGTTATTTAACCCATTTACAACAGGTGTCACACATACGAGACACCCAGAAAAATAAACATTACCTAAACCCTAAATTTCATCAAATCCTTTAATATCTTAATTTCATAAACCAAAAGCTAAATGAAACGCTGTACAATAGAAACAAAATAAAAACAAAATCTCAAAGCCATCAAGAGCTCCCTATCACAATGGATGGACACAGTAAAATTAAAAAAAAATTTATAATAGACAGAAAGACAGTTGAAACAAGAACTGAATCAGTTCCCAAGTGACAGGATATAGTTATCCCGGGAAACTTTATTTGTACTAATAAAAACAGAAGTACTTCAATAACTCACTGGCCATCACTTATAGTAAATTAGATACCATATTTCATTAAAAAAGATTCTAACGTGTTTCTCTCTAATGAATTAGAAGATTTATGAATTGACTGCATCATTTTAATCAAAGTGATGGCCCTCCTCTAACAGGAGAATGAAATGAAGACTTACTCTTTTGTCATGGGTTTCCAGTAATAACACCTTACCATTCTTCTCATTTTCATAAGTATCACAGTATGAATCATCATTTGGGTTGAAGAAAATTCATAGGAAATATGAAAGATTTATATCTAATTTCATAATTCATTAATTTTCAGATACTACCTCAGACCATTCCTCATATTTTTCAGATCCAATAAAGTCAAACCTTAATTACCACATATACTAAATTAAGATTTCCTTACCCTTGAAAATACATTGAAATAACTAATATGACTGCAACCCAAGGTAACTACTCAAAGTGGGAGCCCAGCATGTGATATTCAATTAACCTCCCATCAGCAGCCAGTGCACTCTGACTGTTTTCTAGTGCCACTGGGCTAAGGACACAAACAGTGTCACCGTTAGTCATAAATACAGATTCCACAAAAACACAACAAAATTACACACATGCATACACATACAAGCAATGCCTCACCTGATGTGTGATGTGAGGTGGGGTGTCTGATCCAAAATTAGGTGAGGATGGAGAAAGCATGGAGGGATGGGCCACCAAATATCCCTTGTTGTCCATCAAAAAGCATCTCACACTCACAGACTTCTCATCTGTTATGTTGATAATAATGTGTGTTTATATACTATGGCTTTTTTGATATTCCATACAATAGTTCCTTAAAACACAATAAAGAATATTGCAATCTCTCAAAAATATTTTTTTTATAATCTTTGCGAATACTACTTTGAGACAAGTAATTACCTGTGGAACTGTTGTGCATAGATTGTGGTATCTTATTCAAAATTATATATATACCTTAACACATTAACAAACATTTTTTACACCATCAGGTTCTCATATCATGAGAGCATCAAGCATACTGAAATAATAGTCTAAAAATAACCTTTTCTTTTTGATGGATTCATGCAAGTATTATACAAACCTGAGCGGGCATCATTTGCACATGCTGGCTCTAAGTCAAGTATCAACTTGTACCAGTAGCCAAGTGTGAAGTCTGCTGCTAGGACAGCCACAACTGGATCAGTTGATGAATGCATTGTTGCTGAGCCACCCTAGAAAGATATTTATACAATTGTAAAGAACATACATTTAGTCCACAGAAAAATAATAATGGTACAAAACAGTATCTCACTTGCTATGTAACTTGTATTACCTGGTAAACAGTGTGAGAGATGGTAATAATATGTCCAGCACCACCAGGATCAAGATAAGGAGCAGAAACAACCACTTTGCCTGGGTTGGCAAGGGCATTCAGATACCAAGCCTGTGATCTTGGGTCAAACATCTGATCTAACAGAGTGCCAGGGTACATAAGCGTCACTCCAGAGGGGGCTGCTGCATATCTGTAAAGTATAGGACAAACAGCAATAAGGGATGAATCAAAAAGAAGTAGTATGGTAATTAACCAACATTTGCCGGTTGTCGGCATATGCCGATGGCCAAGGAGCACATACTTTTCCGGGCATCGGCCTATGCCAACAATTGTCTTCAAAGGGTTCAAAAACGGGGTCAACATGCCATAGGTAGCAAAATTTCATCCTCGGTGCTCGCAAGAAGATGCATTTCTCTTCCCCCCTCACCCTCCCCTGTTCCCCCACTGCTATACAGGACAAGAGGTCTTTTTCTATTATTCTAACTTTACAAATTTTACCTTTGTAAATCACTCCTTCATTGAGCTTGCAGTAAGAATAGCTTCTCACCCTCTTTCCCAAGGTCTTCCCTCCCACCTTCAGGTGGGCCAGAGGGGAAGGGAAGACCTCAGGGAGGAGAGGTGGGTAGGGCATTATGAATTACCCACTTTGACCAGTTATGGGACTACTTGTCAGGTGGGGTAGAGGGGAAAGGGGGTAGGGGAGTTTTCAGGGATCAGGGATGGGTAGGCATCAGGTGGGTGCCTACCCACCACTCCTCCCCTAGGTCTTCCCTCCCCCTTTCCCCTCTGCCCTCCCTGCTGCCTATCAATCCCTCCTCCCAGAGGTCTCACCTCCCCCCTAATCCTTTTGCCCCAGCTGACAAGAGATCATGTAATTGGTTAAAGTGGGTCATTCTGATTGGTCAATGACCCCTGATATCACGGGCAGGAATTGTATAAATGGAGGGGGGGGCCATTTTTTTCCATTCCGAGTCAGACTTTTGTCATTGCTGTCTTGCTGCCAGCTTTTTTAAAATGTCCCTCCAAATTCGAACTTATCACTGTTGCTCTTCAAGGCAAGAATAATGATGAATAGTACTAACATGTTCATTTGGCATTGTGTACATGGTTTTCTTTCTTCTTTTATACTTTTTTACTTCCTTTTTGAAATTTAACTTAGCATTTTTCCCACAGTTACTCGGCTGTTATGAGGAACCTCTATGACTCCCCTGACAACACCTGACCATCAACCTCAGGAATGCTCCTGAGTCTCACCTCTATCTTTTTGAGACCGGGTCTGGTCAAGGAGAGATGCAGAAGGCTCTCAACTCCTCAGCCGAACCTGCCAATCCTGGATGATTCACTCACCTTCCCAACATTCAGAGACTCCAACTGGGAGATGGACAACTTTGACAACTCTGACGACAATGCTGACTTCACGCCTGATGAGGCATCAGAGAGTGACGTTGAGTGGGAGGAGTTGGACTACATGTCTGCACACAATATGTCCATCAACTCCAATGCCGACTTAACCACACAAAAGATTTTGGACTGATTCCTGACTTCGGAGCTATGGAACACAATGGCAAGGGAGACCTTTAGGTATGTAGAGAAGATGCCAGACACCTCATCTTTGCACATGAAGACTTGAAAATATGACTGCAGAGGAGCTACAGTTGTCCATTAGCCTCCACCTATTCCCGGTATTATTGGTTGAAAAATGGATGATCTCCTCACCCATGTCGCGTCCACTTCTCGGACAAGGATCCCTGAGCCGACCCCGACCTTTTATGGGAGCTACGGCCTGTGTTGGATGTCCTTGATTAAACCTTCAAGGCGGTCTATATCCCAGGTATGAAGATCATGGTTGATGAGCCAGTGTGTGCATATAGGGGACATCACCATGCAATTCAATTCCACTGGACGAAGAGGACACAGTTTGGCATTAAGGTATACCGCCTTTGTGAGAGTGAAGATCATGGTACTGGCTACACCAATGCTTTCAACTTCGACATGGGAATTTGAAAAGGGCTATGAGTTATACCTGGACAACTGGTAGAGCTAGCCCAA
>NC_091571.1:39741186-39748686 GCF_042767895.1 Penaeus vannamei
CAAACCTCTTGGAGTGTGATTAAACTCATTTGGCCTTCAGATGGGGGCTTTTGCATTATTCCCATCAATAAAAGAATGTGAAATGTAAGGTGCATAAACCATAACTGGAAGGGCGCTTGTTCCAGGGAGGAGGCCATTTCCATGCTCCATATCATATTCCTGGCTGGTGTGACCAGCGGCACAGGTCGTATTATGGAATATTGAAAATTACAAAAAAAAAATATATGAAACAAATAACCATATGTTATGTTCCATTTTTTTTTTCTCATGCACCGAGTTATTTACTACATAGAGATGATATGTAGTCTGTGCAAGGAAAATAATCTATTACCATCTGGATAAAGCAAATTAAAAGACATAAATGGACATTGGAAAATGTCAAAAAGCTGAAAAGGTTTATGCAAAATAACTTTGTAAAGGGGAGGCACAGAGATATGTCACCACTCATGCCTGTTTGCACACACCTGGCCTATGTGCCACACACCTGGGTTATTGGCTACTTACTGTTGATTAACAGAAATATTTGCAGATGATTATCATGCAGCGAGAATTTTCTAGCTGCTGTAAGTCTATATCATGTCAGAATTTAAAAAAATATAAAATCTATAGGGAATAACATACAATTGCAACTGAGGGATTAAGCATACCAAAAGAAACATGCAGCAATCAGGCAATCTATATAATTCTGTAACACACTTACCCTCTTGGTTCTGTTCCGATCTGGGTCAATCAAAACTCTATATCCTGATGATAATCTTATAAAATCATCCCTGACTAGAGTGAAATTGTGAGTTTGTTCCAGTAGAGCAATGTCAGTTGGGACAAGTGGCAACGACCAAGATTCAGGCCTGCCAAGTCGAGGATGACCAAGGACTTTCCCTGTAAAGAACTTGGGCATAATTTTGGTACTTTTAAACATCATTTTTTTCTATGTGTAACAACTGTATCAAAATATGAGTCATTAGTTGTATATATGAATATCAACTCTAATATATAACAATACACAAGTCATTCTCCATGTGCATAAGTGTTTATGAAGGGACAAAACCTTGCTAGATAAAAGTCTTTTACATCTTATAATAAGGAAATAAAAGCAAATCTAACATCTACAACAAACAAAATTTCAAAGTACTGTCACTGATTGTCATATGAACATGATGAAGTTTAAATAGATATATAAAAATGACCAGCTGGAGAAAATTCATTTACATTTACTTAAAAAACAATAATTCATTTAATGAATTAATTGGAACTGGCCCAGCAGACTTTCCTTTAACTGATGGCTTAGTACCTGTTTTAATCCATACAGAATTATGAGTAGACACTTGAATTTCCCTTGACTGCCAGATTAGTTTTGTGGGCAGCCATAGATGACATAGAGTAAAACACAATTACATAATTGTTTACAATGCAGTTGCTGTGCAGGGAGTCATATTAGCAGTAATTTTTATTTAGTGATATCTGCTGGTCTGTCAAAATGGTTTACCACTGTCCTGCAACCAAGAGCACTGAAAAATTAGGAATGAGTATGATAACCAGCCAACTTACCTCTAGAATCAGTAGCGAAGGCATAAGAATGTGCTGGAGAACTGTAGTGTGTGATGTCCTCCAAGAGATTAGCCAGTGGAATATCTATACCAATAACTCCAATCACTTTACCATCTCCAGTCTGCACCACTTGTGTAAGAGACACCACCATGCCTGTTACCAAAAATCAATTTGTACATTATAAAACTGCATCTTATCATAGCTGTATATTCTATGATAATTACTACCATCACTATTAAAGGAAGAATCATAAAATAACATAATGAGAAGTGTGGGGCTCTCTGTTGAGGGGAGGTCCATGACATAGGGGTTAACTATCAGATATTTATAATGCATCAGCCAACTATGCAGGCATGGTGAGGAAAGGACAAAACTCCAAGAAGTGGTGTAATAAAAAGGGAAGTTTTTCATAAAAATGCAGTAGTATTAGCAATGGCATCACTCAGTAAAGCAAAGATACACAACTACAGCTTACCCAACCCCTACAGCTAGCCAGCAAGCAAAAAACATCTCATTTTCTTTACATGTCTAACTACCATAATGGGGTTGATTCATCAGTGAAAACAAAAATCATCAAACACATTCAAGTGCTTTCTTGTTTTCATATCAGTGCCACTTCTCCTTGAACTTTGATTCCTGGGGGAACTGAAGTAATGATCGCCTAAATCCAATCCCATTCACTTATTTCTTTGGTGTGTCACTATCATAGCTACAATCCACCTCAAAATTTCACTTAATCCCTTCACTTTAAATACTATCAACACAGGTATGTTCTTATCATAAGGTACCATGGCAAAACAAAACATACAACTTATAGCAGAATCACCATACAGGGCATGTACTTGATGTCATTTGTATTACAGGCCCAGGTCTGCCAAGGTGTATACATCATGCCATTCGTTCCCAATGTGTTAAGAGTCATTTTTCCATTTCCTGAATTTCCATACAAAGTGCAATGGCATAACCAGTTGTGTATATGACTCTGGGATGACTCTAGTAAAGAATAAAGAAATCCAGACTTAAGACTCAAATTAACTTTTTTTTACCAAATAATGACAAAAAATCCCTAACTCCAGCTAACACCTAAACACATATTGTCCAACCACAAGCCAAATAATCTCTCAAACGCAGAGCAGCACTCACTGATGTACACCTGTCCTTGTCAGACTTTATAAAAAAATTAAGATAAAAGAAATGAAGCAGTTTCAAGCAAGTTAATAATACAATAAAACAAAAAGGCTCATCAGACACGTCTTCCAACATGTGATGGAGAAACAGGAAAATTGAAGGCTGAAAAGGAAAATAGATAACTCTGAATGAATAATTCAGAAAGGATATTGTGCAACTTTCTTTAAATGAGATCATAAAAAATTCCAAATGCATGCAAGTAACTAGCTGAATAAGATATAAATAATGAATGGAATAGAATTTATCCTTCTTTCACATTACCCAGTAAGACGAACACAAGAACACATAAAATTATGCCATCAGTACAAAGACACTGACAGATTAACCCCTATAGCCTGAGCCACCTCAACTGAACATACTGGTAAATTGCACTTGAAAGATGAGTCATAGTGATAGATATGAACTCTCTTGACAGAGCCAAAGGTTCAAGAAAATGGCAGTCTGTTTCTCTGTCTTCATTTCAATGTGAATAAGATGCAGTGAGGGTAAACTAGTGTATATAGTAATGCTTGGCATCTTTCTTCCAATATCAAGGACACTGAGAGCTATCTCTCCCCCATAATTTACATTATATAAATATATACATTATTTATATATATATATATATATATATATATATATATATATATATATATATATTATATATATATATATATATATATATATATATATATATATATATATATATATATATATATATATATATATATATATATATATATACATTATATATATACATTATATATATATATTCATTATATATATACATATATATATATATATATCTATATATATATGTATATAGATATTGATATATATATATATATATATATATATGTATATATATATATTACATATATATATATATATATGTATATATATATATATATATATATATATATATATATATATATATACATTATATATATATATATATATATATATAAAATATATATATATATATATATATATATATATATATATATATATATATATATATATATATATATATATATATATGATTTATAACTCTATAAATCACAGTGAATATATGTTTTACTGCATTAAATGTATTTTGGATATGTTTCTAGAAGGACTTACCCATTTTCACTTTTATAAAGATACTTTAAGTACACCTTCCCTTAATTATAACTCCAAAATTAGCATAAAAAATCCCCTTTAACTGCCTATGAAAATATAACTGAAAATGCAAAATTATTCTTTTTGCAGGCCATAGAGCACATTATTTTTTCTTTTTATGAAGCTTATCAAGATTTCTTCCCCCCAAGAGCTTACTCTCTCTGGATGTAAGATTTTGCTTGCTTTTAGTATATAATGAAGAAAAACCCAGTTTTGGTAACATTCTTTAAACATATGGCAATATCTATAAAATTCATTCAACTGTGCTTAAATATTGAATTCTGCCGATTTCCAGATTTCACGATTGTTTTTTCCATCAGACTGGGTCTAAAACACAGTTTTTCATAATTTTTTACAACTGAAAATCAGTACACTCATTTTATACCTCACCTGATACCTCTTTCCAACAAAACAAATAGATCTAAAATCAAAGTAACACCACAAGCACTAGGTTGTCCCATTAAAAAAAAAAAACAGAAAAATTTATATGAAGTTTAAACACATTTCAAAGTTACTTTTGCATACTTGCAATTTTCTGAATATCATAATATCATATATCACAATATACTCACAATGCATACTTTAAAATGTTGTGATTCAATCTGACATCTGCTTTTATCATTTAAAATAAAATGTAAAACAATACACTGTGTATATATATATATTTTTTACACATCTATGGGAAACTATTCATACTCTGGTTACAAACTATTTCTAACATGCATAATTAACAAAAATAAGATTTTTCATGAAATATAAATACACATTTATTAACTTTACTCCCATAAACAAAACAAAAACCTATTCTTATCATAAGGTACCAATCAATAAATGTAGTTCAATACTATCACAACACTTCCATTACAAACAAATGTACTCTCACTTGGGGTTGGTGAGGATGACATAACCATTAATTGGGTGAAGGGTTAATTCTCTTCCTTCTAATCCAACTTTCCCTGCCAAAGCATGGCAGTCTCTCATACCTACCTCTATATAATGTTTAATCATCCCTCCCAATGGACAGACAGACACACAGACAGACAGACAGACAGGCAGGCAGACACACACACACACAAAAAAAAACTAATATATGGCATAAAAAAATAAAAGGGTTATAAGCTCACTGCAGAGGATCTCATTTCACTCAACATATGGTGAGAAAGCTGTGACTAAAAATAAATATTACACAGCGAGACATATTACCCATTGTCATTTCCATTTTAGTCTTGTCCATCCTTGAAGAGGACTAGTAGGCCCTCTGTTAACCAATATCACATTTGCTATATAAGCATACACAGCTTGAAACCAAGCATGCCATACCAGATCTGCGACTGTTGTACATGCGTACACTCATAGGTGCAAAACAACAAATGGGACTTGCTAATACTCAGTGAGATTGTTTTAATCTCCTCGCCATGGTAATAAATTAGTTTAGTCAATAAAGACAGTAATGCAGTTTATGATGTCTGATAGTTCTGAGATTCCACCAACAGCATGTTGGTTTATATGATGCAGCCCCCCTCTTATTTTCTGAAGGAAAAAGATACAAACTAAATTTGCTTATGTGTCATAGTTAAATTCAGCCGAGTAACCTGCAAGCCAAGATCTAGTTTATCAAGTAGAATTTTTAGTGCTGTGTTTCAGCATCATGATGGAAGCATTTAGTTAGGTGCCTTCAACCTCAAAACTAAACTGTCTCACCTCTCCCATCTTCGTCCCAGTAAGGGTCGGAGATCACCAAGTTCTGCAGGCCATCACTGTGTCCCTTGGGTTCATGCACAGCATCATAAAAATTATTGATAACTGGAGCAACGTTCAGAGTGGAGTCTAATCCTACCACTAATCCCTTATTAGGCAGTCTGGTAGTTTGAATATCATATTTGCTAAATTCTTGATAAGCAAGTGCTTCTAAGAACTGCCTTCCACTAGATGGCTGATCTGAAAAATCAAACATATGTTCATTAGTTACTTTCTAAAACTGCTACTTTATTTCATAGCATCATATATTCTATGACAAAGGACAGAGGACTTCAAGTCTTCTGAAAAAGCATAATAACTCAATGGCTTAAAGTGAAATTCAATTTTTGTAATATATTATATTATACTAGATTTTGTTAGATGCTAATCAAAATTGCCAAAAAATAAGGAACATGAAACTGGATTAGTTCTAGTAGTGTGAGAACTTCAAGCACATCAAGGAACATCATACTAGCATACACTGTAAATATTGTATACACAAAAGCCATTACATCAAAATTAGCATTTTATGATCACATCATGTATAATTAAATCCACAAAACTTTTGGAAAATATATATGGCAAAAGTTCTAGAAAGATCTAATTTTGTGATTTTTAGGTATCTTCATGCTAAATTCAGAAACCAAGCAAAAAAATCATAAGATAAATAAAATAGCTACCCAAATGTCATACAAAACTATAAAAATATTTCATACCAACCTCTGCTTATTCCAAGCCCAAAGGCACTCAGTAAAACTTTTGTTGGTATTATATCCAACATCACAGCCATATGCTGCAAGACTGTGTGGATTTGAGTGTGCTTGTTTAGCTTCCCACAAGTCACATACACTAACAATACTGATTTATTAGATGATGAAAGGCTGGATGACCAATTTGCAATCATCTCCATTGCAGTGATGAGTCCAAGGCTATGATTGGTTGGCTCTGTGAAAAAAAGAATAATAAGCTTTACAGATTTAAAATCCTATAATCCATAAATATGACACTGGATGGGAAAAACTGCATTCTCTCCAAAATAAAGCAAAAGTAAAGAAAGAAAAAAAAATGAACATCTAGTCAAAGATGATGCTACTTGGACTGTGGAATTATTCATTCTCATTCACATCTTCTTAAAGAAGAGCGAGAAACTATCACACAGACAGAGTGAGAAAGACAGAAAATTGACAGACAGGTTTTCCCAAGCTCCTTTAAAAAGACAAAATAAACATCAAAGCAGTCTTCCTGCACAGCAAATATTTGGTCATCATGGAGTTCGATCACATTATGGCAGACAGCTAGAAATTAGCAAATCAACTTGGAAGTAGAGGGCTGATATATTGGGGCACTTACCATTATGTATGTCCATGTAATTTACAAAACGTCTAATTGCATGTTTAACAGTGTGTGTAGCAGGAACCAGTGTGGAATTCATACAAGGAGCTGCAGGTCGAACAATGCTGCCTTCTAATCCCAACACAGCTATCTGGTCATGTTGCATTATGGTAGATGCAATCTGATGGCCTAAGGAGTTGTATCAAAATATTAGGACTTCACTTAACTTTTAAAAATACTCTACAAAAACTAAGCCAACAAATTTATATATGTTGAGAAAAGGTTTTCCAAGAGAAGCATATGGCACTGAAAGTAATAAAAAATGTAGACCAACCTATAGCTTTTGCAGTAAGAAGTAATCTTGGAGTAAGAGCTTCTCCTAGATCATACAGCAGTACTATGTTTTTACCATCAGGTCTGACTGTAGCTTCATACACATGTCCATGACGACCAGACTGGCTGCAATCAGCTGCAATAACAGTGTCTGTACATTACAGACATTTACATGCTTAATGGCACCTATGGATTCTAAACACTAAATCTAATACAAACAAA
>NC_091571.1:39753686-39756186 GCF_042767895.1 Penaeus vannamei
CAAAGTTTATCATAAAATTTTATGAACAAAAGGAAAAGATACAAATACCTTACCTAAAGTTATGTCTAAGGAAGGTCTGCCGTCGCATTTCTCTAAGAAGCTGCGGGCTGTTTACATAGAGTACTGGTTTGTTTTCAGCACTGTCTCCACTGCTAACAACTTCTGGTCCCACATCTTTGTTACTACTATTGGTACTGGTAATACCAGCACTCTCTTGTGCAACTGAATGAGAAGCCCAGAGAAGCAACGATACTGTCAGAGGGAGTAGGGTAGTCAATAAGGCAGCTAAGGACTGCCCACTCCTGAACACACGGGCTGGGCCCTTCATAGTTGCTACTAAGATTCCGAAATCATTTTAATGTTCTTCCATACAGCTGGTCCCTCATTACTGTAAAGAAAGAGAAGGTCAAAGAACTCTCATTATTAGTATAATATACATAACACTTAATAACTACACCTTCTTACAATCTTACACATAAGAGGCATATACGCACACAAAACAACTGTTTATATCTACTCTAATTGAGATTTCTGGAATCTACATATCAAATTCTACATGATGGGACTTGACAACATCATAATTTTCTCCCAGTGTCATATGGGAATAATGGTACACTCTGCACAGCCTCATCATCAAGTACCAGATCTTAAAAATCATATGCATGTCCTTTAAGGATTAACACCTAAAGTCCAAAGGCAATTAATGAAGTACTTTCAAAGAAAATAAATCTAATTTGAGGGTACTCAACAGAGTATAGCTTCAAAAACTGGCAGCTTATTTCCCCATATTTTTTCACTGTCAATAGGCATTTGATGGGGTGATGGGAAGTATGACAAAGTAATTCAGGTACTGTCTGAAAAAGTTTTTCAAACCCATCCCCCATTCCCCCAAGCTATTATGCCCTTACAACCCCCTGAAAAATTCATACAAGCACATCCTGGTTCTCATGACAAATGGCCTCTCCTTCTTCCTTTCTCCCTCTCCCTCTTCCTCTTCCTCTTCCTCTTCCTCTCCCTCTATCTCCATTTCCAACTCCTCTTGTATCTAGTATATTAGGCCTATCTCTTATGCCTTAGTCAAATGAACAGTAACATTTGGAACAATGGGAGTAGGGATTTGGTTCATATTGGTGACTATGTAATTACGTCAATATCACTGCTCTCTATATATTCTCTCCTCCCCCTCTCCTCTCCCTCTCCCCCTCTCCTCGCCCTCTCCCTCTCCCCCTCTCCTCGCCCTCTCCCTCTCTCCCTCTCCCCCTCTCCCTCTCCTTGCCCTCGCCCTCTCCCTCTCTCCCTCTCCTTGCCCTCTCCCTCTCCCCCTCTCCTCGCCCTCTCCATCTGATTTCTGACGTGCACTGTATAATGTAAAATAAATGAAGAGGAAAATAATCGCGATATTATGGTATTTCACATTTTCATGTATAGCTCATTTTGTAGCTGAATAGATCTATCACATGCTGCATTAAGGATTTGCAATATTTTCATGTACTTCTTATGAAAGTGATATACATTTTCAAAAAACACTTTTAGGGTATTGAAAAAGTTGCCTTTGTAAAATATTTACAAAAAAAAAAAAAAAAAAAAATTAAGCTTGACTTTTGAAAATTGGCTTCTGCATATTATAATAGAAAGATTGTTCTATTCAGATATGAAATCAAAATGTCTTTGTTTTTTTGGAGGGGGGGGCCTATAGATACCCCAAATGACTGCCACCCTAATACACTATACATAAGATTTTGAGAAACTGTTACATGCTGGCAATGTCCACAAGACTTCACAATGCAGGTACATGATAGGCAATTATGTTTTAGTTAAATTATGTTTCTCGCTTTTATTTCTCATACCAAAACAATGATGAAAAGAGAAAAAATACTTCGACTATTATCTCAGAAGTATACTTGTTTACACAGAAATGCTGTTCCAGATGCAAATTTTGTAGATAAATCAAATATCTAGTTATTGTAGGAAGAAGAATTTGTGTTTCTTGTAAAAGTGATATATATATATGAAAAATATATATTTTTTGGATACCTGCCAGTTGACCTGATAAAATATTTCCCTCCAAAAAATAAAGTCAAAATTGAAAAAAGATAATTCTGTAAAATAAAACGATCAAAATGACTATTCAATATTTTTTGGATTTTAAAAAGATATTGTGTTTTGGACAATTTTTTTTTTTTTTCAGCTTTTGGACAATAATTCAAAATCTGTTTGGGTGATTAAAAAAAAAAAAAAAAAAAAAATCATAGAGATCAGTCTAGGGTCTAAATAAAAGGCTAGGGTCTAAATAAAATAAATAAAAGTCCAAATAAACAAAATAAATAAATAAATAAAAAATAATAAAATTTCATTAAAATCGGCAAAAAAAAAAAAAAATACTTTGGGGAAAATGTCAATTTCATTTATGTTCAACAGGCAAACGGGAAGTGGAGCTACCTGGTTATATGAACCTTGGCTATTGGGAACATTCCTGGTTTGATAAAAGACTTGACAGATA
>NC_091571.1:39773686-39781186 GCF_042767895.1 Penaeus vannamei
CATAAAACCCGGCATTTTCGAAAATCAGGCATCCTCAAGTCTGGATTTTTTAGTTTAATGTTTTTATATATATACATGTGTACACACACACACACACACACACACACACACACACACACACACACACACACACACACACACACACACATATATATATATATATATATATATATATATATATATAATATATATATATACACGAGTACATAAATGAACACAAGCACAAACACAGTATCGTATGAATCCATTCTGGTTGATTATGCATCTGAAGAGGAGATCGTGGTCTTCGAAACGTAATGTTTATTTTCTGCTCTTACTGTGGCTGTTTTCATTTTCATATATATATATATATATATATATATATATATATATATATATGTATATATATGTATATATATATAAATCTATACACATACATATATATACACATATATATATGCGTATTATGTGTGTGTGTTTGTGTGTAGGTGTTTCTTGCTGGTGAGCCTGTGTTAATGGCCAGAGATGAAAACCTATTTTTCTTTTCTCTCCGGAAAGTCCTTGGCAGCGCGGTGCCATTGTCTGGCCACAGCAAGCGCGTCTCTTGTCACCCAAGTCAACGTGAGGCACACAGGGAATTTCCTTGCCCAGCGGCGCAAGACAGCCGACGACAATCAGTCTGTCAGGTTCGTATCTAACGAGAAGTGTGGTCTGAAGTTGTCCTCTGAATCAATACCCGTCCACGTTTGTCAGGTGTGTTTGCGCGGTGCTTATTATTCCCGGCGAAAAGGCTCCTCGGAGGCCGTGCATTATCTGCTCTATTTACACGACTGTGTGACTGACAGATGTGACTGCTTCGCGTTTCGCTGGCGCAGCTCGACCGTCTTTTGGCATTTGCTCCGTTTCGCCGCAACCTTCATTATAGTCAATGACTACGAATTTTCAGGTATTTTGCTCGATTCTGATAACCGATGTGGTTATTCATAGTTACATGCGCAATTTAAATACACATACATATAGAAATTCATACACGTATACATATATACGTATGCATATGCAGGAGCAAATACACACATGCATATATATATATATATATATATATATATATATATATATATATATATATATATATATATACATATATGTATGTATATATATATATTTATTTATTTATTTATCACAATGCTGTAAGTGATAAAAGGGCAATGGCTTAGCTAGCAAGGGTAATAACCTATTATTATGGAAGATGGATAGCTGATAGGAATTCTCCACACAGCATGGCAGGTTTCGGAGCTTTTGAGTAAAATGTTTTTGGGAAACGAAGATTGCAACTGAAAATGCCTTCTTCATTTACGTGGCAGGACATCGCGAGAGAGAACGAAGACAGATCGGACGAGCCAAAGGCGCAAGAAGCTTTGATTGGCAAGTTGGAAAAGAAAGGAATGCTCACATGTGTGTAATAACTCTCCTGCTTTGAGCAAGTACCGGCGAGCAGGATAAATTTGTGGGAATCTTTTCAGACTAATAGTACTATTAGTGCTAAATGACCTCTTATGTCCACCATATTTATTTGTTTAATTAAACCATCAACCATTAATTATGCTCAAACTATGTATGTATGTAATTATGAATGTATGTACGTATGTCGAACACACTTGGCACGGCATACATCAAGTTACATGTAACTCGTTGAACATGAATACCAATTCAAACACCACATGATAGTCCTAGAACAAGCACGGCATCCCAGCTGTACCTTGCTGCATGTAGACTGTGGCCGCGAACCAGAGACCGCTGAAGAAGGAGTGGGACAGGTCGTCGCCGTCATGGCCCGCTCGGCTGCGTCCCTCGTCTGCGTCCCTCGCCAGGGCCTTGGTGCCTGCAGGGATCTGCCGCAGACAGAACGAATTACATTTAGATAACTTCTTTGTGATGTATAAGGAAGTCGAGAAGGGTTATTTTTCAGTATATTTTTAGCTTCATTCTAATGCAATGCATGTAAGGCACACGTTTCTATTTGGTGCAATTCACGTTTTCATGGTGTGTATTCATTTACTTATTCACATGTTATAGATGCGCTTTTGCTCAGACACTACAGCGGATTTTTCATATTCAACAGAATATTACAATTTTGGAGACAGTTGTTGGACCGAAAAAGATAGAAAATTAACATTCATTCTCTAGTGTTTACGAGCTCCGGCAACATTCATTTTCTCAGTACTCGTGCTTTGTGTACTGAATGTTCAGTGAAGCATATGATGAAACAATCAGAAACATACTTGTTCGTATTACTGCTGTGTGTATATATAGCATGCGGATTTATTACGAGTTCATGCATCACTAACTTGGCTCATGCACTAACTCAGAACAAAAGTCAAATTGCACGACAAAGCTCAGTAACTGCACGCTGGCAAATCTGACCAGTTGCAGGGTGTATTATTAACCCTTACGTGCAGCGGTTTACCTCTTGCTTGTCCCTCTCCAGAGTCGAGCACCGCCGTGGCCGGGGACTCGCAGACAGCCCGAGCTCCGGCGTTCGGCCTCGCGACGCAGCCCTGTGCCTCGCAGGGAGGAACCGGCGGAGCTGCGAGAGAGGCCGCGTGGCCAGCTGGATGGCGAGGGCGACCACGGGCAGGGAGGCGACGATGCAGAACCACACTTTCTTTGAGAACGGAAGAAGGAAAACGGCGAGAAGGTCGTCCCTCAGTCCCTGGGGTCTCCTGTAGATGATGCCTGGAAGGGCGGGGGCGCCGTCACAAAGTTGGGGAAAGGGTTTCAAGAGGACGTGCTACTCGTTAAGTAGACGGAATTCAAAGTCTTGCTCTTGAAAGAATGTCATGTGTTTATATATACTTATCAACAATGCATCTATCGACCTGTCCACTTCTGTATCAATATACATAAATTTACTTGTTTATTTATTTGTTCATTAAACTATATACATCCATGTGTTGTGTGTGTGTGTGTGTGTTTATTGTCATTATTTCTGTATTCAGTCTATACGCATAGAAAATCAGGATGACAGATTTACAGCCTTACCTGCCCCGCCGTAGCTGGTGGACACCGAGGGGAAGGACACGGCCAAGCTGCGGGCGTAATTGGCGCCGAGGTTTCCGAGGCCGATGTGGGCGTACCCGTTGATCACCTCGCCCACGACGCCCGTCCAGTTCCCGCCCTTCCTCGACCCGTAGTTGTTGTCGCACACCTCGTACAGTGTGTACCTGGGTGTCAGAGGGATCTCAGGGCGGGGCGTGCGAGGTCAGTGCAATGTTTATGTTCCATTTGCACCAATCGCCACACTGCAATTCAGCTGCACTGCGCTAGCATTTCACAATCTTCGGCTGATGCCATAACTGGGCTCCATTACTTTTACACAGCTTCATAAATTCCTATAATGGGGCTGCAAGTTCCTTTATTTTCGACTCTTACGCTTTAAGGATGTTAAGCGAAATGCGTATATGCTTGTGTTTGTGTATATGTGGATAGCTGTGTGTGTTTGTTCATGTGTGCGTGCGTGTGTATTATGATTTTTTCTACTGATTGACGCGCATCACACTTGGCACTGAATTAATTTATAGATTGCTATAAGGGCTATGAATTGCTGTAGAAATATTTGCGTTAGTCTAATATGTCTAGAAGCTCGTGCATTCGTATCTTAAGCGGTATAATAAAAAGTAAAAATATTATTGTTTCACGTATTGTAAACTGAAATGATACAAAGAATGCAAACATAAATTATTATTATCATTATAGTTATTGTCATTATTATTATTATTACTAATATTATCTCTGAATATTCATGTAGTACAAAAAATACAAAAAAGCATGTTTCATGCATCAGAAATTCGTATGGTATACAAAAAATAATTCTGCTTCATGCATTAGAAATATACTTGATACATAGAGTGCGGACATAGCCAATTCATGTCGTATCCGAAAAAGAGCTTGCTAGAATTCTGATTAAACTTGGTCGTATAATATGTAGCATTTGTTATCATAACCTACCGATTGCAGCACTATATCTAGTTAATGGTTATCACTTCGAAAATGGTGGCGGTGGTGCTGTTTCTACTGTGCCTGCTGTTATTACTGTTGCTGTTAAGGTTTGGGTGTTACCTTTTTTCCAGCTTTATTGTCATTTATTGTCGTTGTTGTTGATGCTGTTACTAATATTGCTGTCTCGTACGAAATAGGAGCAGATGCAGTTTGAAATAGTAATCACATGATAAAAATCATGATGATGCTAATGATAATGGTAATGATAGCGGTAATGCAATGGTAATGATAATGGCAATAAGAACAAAAATATCATAATAGAGATGGTAATGATAATGGTAATCGTACTAAGACAATAATAATATCAATGACAATAATAATAATAAAAACAATAATACTAATAACAATAGTAACAACAATAATGCTGATGGCAATGACAACAGTAATGAAGTAATAGCAATAACAATAATAATAATAATAAAAAACAGTCATAATAAAAAATAATAATAAGAGTAATGATAACAACAACAGCAATAATAATAATAATAATAATAATAATAATAATAATGATAATAATAATAATAATAATGATTAAAATACTACTACTGTTAATAATAATAATGATAATGATAATAGTAATAATAATAGAAAGAAGAGTGATCAAAATACTACTAATAATCATGCCAATAATGATAAATATAATTACGGTAATAAAAAAGCAACAACGATAGTGATGAAAATAATGATAATAATGGTAGCAGCAACATCAACAGTTATAATGATGATAATCATGATATTAATAGTAATAATAATAATAACAATAATGATGATGATAAAAACAATGGTGGTGATGATAGTAATTATCATTATAATTATTATCACTATCAATAATGTTGTTATTATTGTTGTTACTTTGCTACAGTTGCTATCACAATTATCATCCATGCTATGCCTAATACTATCATCCAGACGTTATTTTGTTACAGTTGCTATCATAATTATCATCCATACTATGCCTAAAAGATACCTTAGAGGCATCTTTTCCAGCGGTTACGGGAAACGCGACACCTCTTGCGCGACAAGAATCCAGCAGACGGTTAACTTTAATCGAGTTGTCAGATGCATTCCTCCTACTTCGGATATTTCATGCATATTCGTACTTATATTGGATATCTATAACACCGCAATACCCACCATATCAAAAGCCATCTTGGATATCATATTCCAAAATAGTGTGTACCTGTCGGAAAAATAACCAGTGCAGTAAAATAGCAAGCCGTCAACCGCGATCATTCCCATTACGTCACAGAAATGGGCGGAGCTTCTGGGCCTGTCTCGCCTCAGATCACGAGACAGCTTTTGATGTCGCGTCGCGTCTCGTGACACCCTAATTGCCACCGGAAAAGATGCCTCATTAGTGCTACTACTACTACTATTACTTCTACTATCATTATCATTTTCATTATATCGTTATCATTACAACTATCGCCATTGTTAGTGTCTTTTGAAGTATTAGTAGTTATAACAGTAGCAACGGAAGTAATAACCAAATCGACAGCAACAGCCACAACAACAGTAGCAGCGACAACGTGACTAAAACTTAAGCGGACGCCGTGGACTCTCATCGTCAGCCAAAACCGTCCCAACTGATAAGCATCACCAGAGCAGTGTCTTATCGCCAATCTTACGTGAAATTCATCTCGTTGCTGAGTATGTCGAGTAAATCCACCAGGAATCCCTGGAAGCCTCCAGGCTGAGGACAGGTTATGTGAAGCGGAGGACTTCCCGGTCGGCTGTTCTGTCGGCCTCCGCGGTCTCCATTCCTGCGTGCGGGAAAGGCACTCCAGATGGCTCTGCTTTTGGAAGATTTACGGCCGACCGAATGAAATTGTTCATTCACCTTTAACTCATTACTAATCCATTCCTGAATGTGGGAAAGGTATCTCTAGCTCTGTTTTTGGAAGATTTACAACCGGTCTTTTCAAGCTGAGGAATACTTCATTAGTCATCCACAAACTCAATACTAATCCATTTTTGCGTGTCTTGGTTTTGTGAGATTGACAAATGGGCATTTCAAGCTGAGAAAATGTGTATTACTCGACCACTAACGTATCACTAAATCAAATAACAATTCATGACATAAAAGGTATATAATCTTGCTATACTCTAATACATGCTCTTAAAACAGTAACCCTGTCTTGATCACCATAATTAAGATCGAATTAAACTTAGGATAGGAGATGTCATGCACCCTCACCAAACTGCTGTCATTTTCTTTTGTATTGTTCACTATTGTTAATCCTATGCTCGAAATGACATGTTTCCGAAGCCTCTCATTACCTTCAAAGTTGAACATCAACACATGGATCATTTCTTAGAGCAGGGTGTCATTAATGATCAGTTACTGGAATCACAGTAACTTAAATGTTATAGTATGAAGCACTGTTATGAACCATTCAGAAACGGACATCTTTGTAATGGAAATCTATTCATAACTGAAGCAAACAGGGGGCCATGGTAATTGCAAAAGTAACATGGATTCTCAATCATATCTGTATTTCGGTTTATTTTATTACTCTTGATAAGGCACTAAAATATATCCCGCTGTTGATATACGTGAAATCAATGTATTGATAAAATATACCCGTGCACCACTCTCTTCTGGAAAAAGGTGAGCGTATGTGCATTAACATATATAGTATTAGAACCACTACTTACAATTTTGCTCGCCAACCCTCGATTTGAGTGACGTTTTATAAAAAAAAAAAGTAAGGCAGTACTTTAGTTCGCTATCAAAGGAGTATAGTTTTCTTTCTTTTATGTGCAGAAACATACCTGCTATGTCACAACTGAAAGTGTAGATATACGAAGTGTCAGAATACTGACCTTCATTACCATTCAACAAAGCGTCTGAAGAAATTAACTTTCTACATCATTCTGGTAACGTACCTGCACAATTTTTCGCTCAAAGAATCCGCGGTTTGCAGACACACAATACCTGATAGTGGCCTTCTCAAATTTTAAAGGTATTATGGGGTTCTCCCTTGTCCCTCCCTTTTCTTGCACACTCATCATATGTTCATTGCCTTATCATTTTGTTCGCTATCTTCCTCCTCGGCCGTGAGCGAATAACTCCTTTCCGGGGCTTTTGTAAAAAGATGGAATGTTCTACATGTAACGCATGTAGTGGCACACGACCCTTTGCTGTGTACCAACGGGGGCGTGCTTGCGCATCTTACGCGAAGGGGTATAAACTATTGTTGGGGAATTCTTAGTAATAATCGAGCATGAAGGAAATTTGGGTCTTATGACATGTGTATTTATATCATATCGATGATAAGTCACAGCAAACATTACTATTATTGTCTCCGCCAAAGCACGAGGCATTAAAAGTATTTTTCCTGTCATCATGATTCATGGAAGGCCTGTGTTAATCAATAGAGACATCGCAAGCGCCCGGCTTCTCGTGGCTGCACTTCAGTTTTTATACATCTCGGATTCTTTCTTTTCGAAATCACGGAAACT
>NC_091571.1:39801186-39808686 GCF_042767895.1 Penaeus vannamei
CATCCCATTTTTATATCTGAGCCCATGAAGAGCTCCAAATGATGAAAAAGGTGATTAAAATTTAAGGAATCCCTATGGGACAAAGAAACAATGAAAGTTTCATGTTTCTGGATATAAAGGTATTTGGTTTATTATTTTACGGTATGAATGCAGCTCTGTCTTGCCATACATACTGTGGTGGAGAGAATGTGTCGTGGGGGATATTGGGGGGGCTTGCCCTCCATCAACCCCCCATCGGGCAGTGCAAGAATGGCACCCTAAGTCATGGCAATTTATATTGATATATTATGTTGGTTTATTGGTCAATACGTTTTTTGGGGGGTTGGAACGTGTGAATTCCCATAGAGCTTTGCAGAAATGTGGGTTGGGTTCCGGTAGAGTTTAATTTCTGGTGCGTCAGCCTGTAGAATTTCAAAGATGGGAGTTACATCTATAGAGTTTCATTGGCTGATTTTAAGCCCTTTTTGTGCTAGTTTTATGCATTTTTGATCGTTATTCTTCTTATTTAAGCTTGTTTTACCCCATAATTTCCCTGATATACTTCATGCCCTTCCCTGCTAACGGGACTATCAAATCGAGATCGTCGATGGAGAAATGGTACTCAATCTCCTGAACGATTCATTCGCAGAAGAAACAACACCGAAAGTCGATGAAATCATAGGATTTTATACAGAAAAACATAATTTTTTTTTTTTTTTTTTTTTACTTAGTCTCTGGGAGGATGCGTCGCTCTCTGTAACAATTACCGATGCGTCTAATCAGCACAAAATATGCTTAGAAGTGGCCAGTGAAAATTTATAGACGTACCCATCATCTTTGAATTTCTTCACTCAAAAATATATATACTACTAGTATTAATACTACTATAGGAATCCAACCCACCTTTCAGTAAAAGCAATGGGAATTCACACATTCTAAACCCGACAGCAGGGGAATGGTCATGATGCAATGACACCTGCTACTTGGTCTACAACAGCCATGGCTGTTGTTAAAAATGTGCTATGGAAAAGTGCAATATATGCACCATATTTCATTTCTTGTAATTGCAATAAAAAAAATGGAATAAATATGGGATGCATATTTTTATTAGGACAACACAAATTTGTTAAATAATAATTGAAAAAGATAGTTATTTTTTCGATTATAACAATCGGGACTTCCCAGTTTATATTTATCTCATCAGATTTATTCTCATGTGACGAGAATGAATCTGATGATCGTTTCCATACGAATCACAGCTGATGATTTTGATGTGTTAAGCTCCGATAGCAAGGATGGGCATGAAGTATATCAGGGAAATTACGGGGTAAAACAGGATTGAATAAAAATAGCAAACAGAAGTGCGTAAAACTAGCACCAAGAACGCTAAAAATTGGCTAATGAAACTCTACGGACTTGCTTGCCACCTTTGAAACTCTACGCATCGACACATCAAAATTCGAAAAAACATATACGGGCCAGTCCATCTTTTGGCAAAATCTACAGGATTTCACATCTTCCAAACCTAAAAAAAACATCCTGACCTATAATCCAACCTAACCTAACAATTTACGGTGCTGTGACTAGGCATATCCTAGAATCACATTAAAGTAAATTACCTGTGTAAAGTCTTAAAGGAGGAACTTGCATTTCAGATTATCATTATTGCTACAATATATAGTTAACAAAATATTACATTGTTATAATATATAAATAACAAATCTGTTACATTTTCCTCCTATGCAATTTTGTGTAAATCACTCCCCCCCCCCCCCTTTCTATGCCCCAGGGGGGAAAATACATCTATTCTGGATATTGCATGTGCCATTACTCAGTGTTATTTGATATGCAAATTATTAGTAGTAGTAGTAGTAGTAGTAGTAGTACTGTTATTATTATTGCTGTTATTATGGAGCTGCCCCGGACTCTGCCCGTCTGCCAGACAGAGTCCGGGGCAGTTCCGCCGATTTTGTAGCCGCCCGGAATCTTTTATTTTCGGCATCAAAATATACCGGCGTTCTCGAGAACGAAGTTCGTCAGTTATGATTGTATTTTCGTGATTTTTTAATATGTTACACATTCATATAAAGTGATAAACACCACCAAGTTTCATATCATTTGGATAATAAGTTATTCAAGAAAAACAAGTTTTTGAACAATCACAAAATCTTTAAAATCTCACTAATCCATTGAACAAACGTTGAAAAAAATACCACCTATACTCTAAAGCAATACTTAAAACTTGTAAAGCCAGAAATTTTAATTTCCTTTTAGTTTAGTGGGAATTTATTTTTTCTAAATGTTCAGTCTTGTGAACATAAAGATATAATATATGGACTTTTATTGCTAAAATGATTCCCCCCCCCCCCCTGCATCAATCTTGCTGCATTCTATGGCATTCACATGGTATTCTGAAGTGTAGCTGGTACATAGTCCCCCTCTTTTGCAAAGTACTAATGGTAATAACTGCACATGATTGTAGAAATACCGAATGTCACCACAGGCTTTGCAGTGTCTAACCTGACCACGTGAGGTATCTAAATGTATAAACAACTGCTGCAGCTGTGATTAAGAAGTATTTCTGATCATATTACATTCATTAACAACTATAATAACATCTACAATTAGTAGTGTCCCCTTACTGTGTTATATGGGCCAACGTCTGCGATATGGTGTTGTGGAGGTAGGAGGTGGCAGCCTTTCTCTCTGATTTTCTGGTGGAGTTTTGTCTCCCAGAGCCCCAGTCTTGACGATCAGTTGATGGGTAAACAGAGTTGCCAGCTAGCTACCAGAGAATGCCAAAATAAACTGAAAAAAACAATAAATTTGTCAAGTATATTTGCACAGACGGCGACAAAGTAAACATCGGAGCGGGAGGCCGGGGGGGGGGGGTGGAGTCAGAGATTTAGTTATAACTCTTTTACGTTTACATACTAAGCAAAAATATTACATCACAGGATTGTCAAAGCCCACAAGATTACAGGATTCTTCTTTTTATTATTATTATTATTTTCATGATGGTCCCCTTAAGGAGGATAGAAGCATTCATGCTATCTCCTAGATGAATTCAGCTTTTAACTTTTTAATCACTTCTGGCTGTGAGGGTGGAACCCTCATAGATACTAGTCAGTTCCTGTATTCCTAGTCATGTACCCATGTTTTCTATATATCAGGTGATCAAAATATGTTAGCATCAAAAGGTTAAAAAGCAGTATTGCATTCATCAGGAAAATAACACACAGGCAAGAGAACAGTTGTTATAAAGAGGATGTGCTGCATGATTTCAACTTGAATTTCTTTATGGCATTGTCCATGTTGAATTTGCAGTTCAAATGGTGCTTACATGTTTCCCAGTCCTAACCTGATCAACATTGTGAACACCCACTAAACTGTGAAGATTTCTCTTGTTATAATAGAGGTTTACAATCTAGTGGGAGTGATTGCTTTATTATAGAGGAGCACAGCACACTAAAAATAAGCACTTAGATATAATCTCTGGTGTAATGGTGTGAAGGAACATGCAGGTGCAGTAGCAAGGCCAAGCACTGACCCCTGTGGGGCAAGGCTGAAGGTGTTACCACAACAGCAGGTGGACCCATTCTGAAAGGGCTTCCCTTGACAGGGTATAAAGTCTGATCTCTTGTCAATAGGAGGCACTTAGGTGGATGGAAACTTAGAACATGACTAGTAACTACATGGCTACCTAAGAGTTTGGGCTAGAATATTGATAAACATGAGGCCCACTTCGGCTACATGCCATGCTGATGTGTTGGATGTTAAATGGGTATTATAAATCACCCAGTTCCTGCTTTCTTCATGCACCATATCCATTCTTCACTTTCTAATATTTCTAATCCCCACCCCACCCCACTCCTACTTGTGCCATTTACTCTGTGTGTGTGTGTGTGTGTGTGTTTGTGTGTGTGTGTGTGTGTGTGTGTGTGTGTGTGTGTGTGTGTGTGTGTGTGTGTTTGTGTGTGTGGAGAGGGAGAGGGGGAGGGGGAGGGGGAGGGGGAGAGAGAGAGAGATGAGTGAGTGAGTGAGTGAGTGTATTTGTAGACAAAGAGGACAGACGCTATTTGTCTTAGGAGCTGATTTTTTCTTTCGCTTCTCCTCCTTCTTTTCCTCCTCCTCCTCCTCCTCCTCCTCTTTCTCCTCTGATTTCCAATATAAAAAATATGAACTCCATCTCCATAACTGTACTGAATATTTTTGCATAGCGATTCCACATCTAATAAGAATATGTATTTTTAATTAGACTTGCATGGCATTTGAGTAAATCCTCTTTTTCTGTAAAAGGATAAGAAAGAAAGAGAAAAAAGTTCCAGCAGTTCAGTTATATGCAGATATGTGCTTTTTTATCTTTCTCTATGGTTCCTATTGTTTGATGTTATTTGCAGGAAACTATTATTGCTCTTGCTACTGCTTTCATTAGTGATTCAGAGAAGTATGCAATTGAGTATAAAAGATATTCAGGAAAGTGTAAATTTTTATTGATTGATTGAATTATATGTCACATTTTATCTCTAACCAACAGGGCATGGCAAGAGATAAACTAGTGTGCTTCTCACCTACGGGTGAGAAGCTGGCACACAGTGGGCTAGATGGCATATTAAGAATCTGGAACACTGTATCTGGAGTCCTAGAGCATGAGTACCAACCAGCTGAACACCTCACAGCAACAACCTCTTGCATCAGATATTCACCTCATGTATGAAGTATTTTTTAGTTATTTATTTGTTTATATAAGTTCAATGAAATTTGAAACAAATTTGGTGGTACATAATATTTCTCTGCATAAATGCCATACCATTTTTGTCTTAAGGAGACTTTTTTTTTCAGACACCCAAAAACAATAAAGGCCAGAAAAATGACGATACCAACAAAAATAGTTTAATAGCAATGGGAACATTAGCAGGAACAATTATACTCTATAGTCCTGAGAAAAGGGAAGTTATAGCCACACTTGAGCATGGTTCTCCAAATGCTGTTTTAGATATAGCATGGGGAGGCCCAAGAAGACTTTTTTCAATTGGTGATGATAACATCGTGGTCGAGTGGGACATCGTCACGGGAAAGAAAATTTTGTAAGTCGTGAATGTGAAAAATTTCTAGCAGTGTACTTCACTATAGCTTCACATGAAAGTGATCAAAATATGCAAGTAATGAATAAGTGGGTATTGATTATGAAATGGCATTGTTTTACAGGTCCTCACCAGTAAGTGGAGGAACTTCACTCTGCTACATTGACAAAAAGACATTAGTTGTTGGTCATAGAAGCATAGAAGTTGTATCTTTGTTGAAAAATGAAAGCAGGGTTAAAGTCAAGAGAAAATTTACAGGCCACATGTCCCTGATTACGCAGCTTCTCTCTATTTGTCCAGAAGAAGGTTCACCCAGATACTTCCTTTCCTCCTCAGAAGATGACAGATATTTCTATGCTTGGTAAGTTGCCTGACAGTTGTGCTAGAATGGTAATATATATTACACTGACTTTTACAAGTAAAACTTGGAATAGGAATGTCTGGGGGGTTTTAGACTTTGCAAAGAATTGCAAGGAATATCAAGCATTATTCAGAATTATTGTTCTATATTGGAACTTCAGGTTGTTTGAATGATATATTTTTGATTTAGGGAATTGTCAATAAGTTAAGCGTGATTTTAAAAATCAGATAAAAATGTAGCTGATGTTATGGAATAATATGTGAATTTTATCTTTTGAAGTAAATATAATAATGCATATCCTCTCTTTTTTTTCTCTCTTTTTTATGTAATAAAAATGTTAGATAGTATTTCTTAATTATCACCAACCTTTATCCTTGTAATCCTTTACTGGAGCAGAATGAAAAGATGCAAATAGTAGATGATCTCTCTTTTTTCTATCTCACATATTTTTGTGGTATTCATTAGTTGTGTACAAAGTAGTAGGGCTAATCAAATATTGAGATTAAAGTAATATTGCTCATATTGTATTTTTCATATTTTTACTTTACTAGAAACTATTTCTAGAATAAGCAAATAGGAGGAACCATTCACATCCTTTTATGTTTACACAGGAAATTTGTGTCTTTTTTTCTCAGGGATTTACAAAAGGAGGACGCTGAGCCAGTTGGAAGTTTTATGGTAAATGAAACCATTTTGTCAGTAGCAGCAGGAGAAATGAAAGAAAGTACCGTATTAATGGCAGCTGTCACCAGCAGAGGTGTCCTTGTTCTCTTCAGACAGCACTTAAATGGGTAACTATTTCATTAACATGTTTTGAATGGCCAATTAGATTTCTTGACTTTTTTCATATTCTGTGACATGACTTTGATTTATAAAAGGAAACAGGTTTTTCTTCTTCATACTTTACACAAGTGTAGAATTGTGTTCTCCCTTAATAATTTTCAGTAGTCTCTGTAACCATAAGTCAGTGTACCCCAGACTTGAGCATTTCAGCTTGTGTAAGTCTTGTGAATATGTTGGCAATATTTGTAAAGTATCTTGTTCTTTTTCAGAAATGTAAAGAGGCAAGCTGTTAAATCAATAGGAAAGTTGAAAATATCTGCAAAATCCAAAAGCAAGCCATCACCCATACCCATTGTGTCAGCCTTTTTTTGTAATGACAGTACATCTCATATTACCATTGCATATGGCAGTTCATCAGTCCTGAAGTTTGAGAAATTAGTAAGTAGTTATTTATTTCTCTTTGTATGCTAAGTCTGAACTAAGTTTAACAGTTTTCAAAGTTGAAGCCAAATCAATGTATTCTGTGAAATGTATTCTAGACCTTTCAACCATGAAAAGAAAAATAAGGTAAAAATATGTGCAATGAAATATAAAACATATTTAAAGTTCATTATTCTTACTGCAATAGTTGGACTCTCAACTACTTGCTTGACTGAAAGAGAGGGGAAAAACTTTTCCTTTTTTATTTCTTCAATAGTTGACCTTTTGAGAACTAATGGGAAATGTGTCTTCTGTTAATGTTTTATGTGTACTTATTCAAGTGTTTTACCAGTATTGCATGATAATGGTATTTCTGTTTATTTCAGAGTGTAGAAGAAATATTGGCCCAAAAAGAAATTGTAAGAAAAGATCCTAACGAAACATCTGTCACAGAAACCTCTTTAATCAAAACAGTGACACCTAAGGTTACAAAAAGAGCTACCATAGTCAGCCATTATACATCACTATCAGTAAGTAACAGTTGTGGCAAATGCATTCAATTGTATTTATGCATAGGCTAATTGACTTAGATTGGTGCATTCTCTCTTGCTACTCCCCTTACAGATTCTTTATTTCAGCCCTTTAACCCTAACTTTAAATCCCTGATTACATATTAGATTTCTATATATATGTAGAGCAGGACTCCATGACCTACACAGCTGTTGAACCAACATAAGTTGGTATACCTTCAGGTTAAGGGGGTTTGCTATCTGCTTTATAGAACTTGGTCACTGCTAAAGAAAATAGATTTAAGTGATATTGTTTTAATATGATTAATGATATGTTGATATTAGTGTTGATGATATACCAATA
>NC_091571.1:39816186-39818686 GCF_042767895.1 Penaeus vannamei
TGCTTAAAATCTAATACCATATATTATTTGGTTGTATGATTTTAAGATTGTTTTACAAGATGATCAACAGTCCCAACACATGTTTATTTATTTTCCTCTTGGTACAGCAAATAAGAAGCAATTTTTTTCAGGCCTTAATCTTATAAAATGTACATTTCTCTGAGTATATTGCTTTCTTTCCAGACTCTTCAGATGATGAGGACAACATGCTAGATAATGTCTTGGGAGTATCCGAGTCAGAAGACCAGTGGGATGAGATGTCTGACTATGGAGAGGTCAATGGTCACTCGGATGCAGACTCAGACATGGAAGCAGATGACAATGTATCAGCAGTTAAGAGAAAATTAGAAGAGGAACAAGTAGTGCTGGACAGTGATAGTGAAGAGGAAGAGGACTCTGAGGAAAGTGAAGATGAAAATGAAATTGAAATAGATGACAGTGACGATGACTGAATTACCGACTAGAATACCACTCTGCAGAAGCAGGAGTCGGAATCAAGTTCTCATACTTTTTATGTTTATGTGAGCTGGGCAGTGACAGTGTTGTTGAAAGGAAAGTGATCTATGATACTCTTATTGAGTGATATATATTTATGAAGTAGCATGTTGGAGAAACAAAGTTTTTACATACATCAATGCTGACGAAGATGTAATATAACCATCATTAATTTATAGTAATCAGGACATGGGAACTACATATGAAAGTATGTAAAATCCATTATCCAGCCAGTGATTAATCCACACTTCACACCAGTTTAGATTACTCAAATGTAAATCTATATCACCACGGATGCTTTCCATTTCTTCTTGTGATGGACTTAGTCTTTCAACACAGATATTTAATATTGACACATTCACATTATTCCTGGCAAGCATTTGAAGAGAATAAAGCTCTGACTTTTACTTTTAGCATATGGTGTGGGAAGCTTTGTATGTGAGACGTCCTATCTCTGAAAGTGAGAGTGATGAAATGATGAATGGAAAAGAAAATTAAAAGAAACTACAAATGCATATAGATGTATTTTTATTATAAAGTGTCCATTGGACACATAGTATATAATTATATAGAACAATCAAAGTTTTGGACATTGAACTTACTTTATATATCCTGACATCAGGATTCAATACACTTTTTGATATTCAAGAGAATAATATAGCAATTATGGAAGGGATATTTAACTTGTAAGCAATGCTTCAGTAATAAAGAAAATAAGATGTCCATTTGTTATGCTTTGTTATAAGTAATGTTGAAAATTTGAGATTTACTTGTATACAGTCAAATTTGGCAATTTGTAATAATACAAATGAAGGTGAATTATGTGAATAATGTTTGATATCCTCCTTTCTGTATTATCAAATGGTATTATTAGTGTGAGAGTACTTAATATTTTGTCTAAATCATTGAAGCAAATTTTCAAAAAAGACTATCCAAAAAGACTGATGACGGACGTGAAAAATTGGCAAAGTTGGTTTGTAGTCAGTGTTGACTTAGAAATGAATTGGTGTAAATACTTTCCACAAAAAGAAAGTTGGGAGTTTACATCCCCTTCAAGTGAATATAAACAATTTGTCTTTAAAATAGTTGAGCCATTCATATTGGTTCATACAAGACATTTTTTCTTTTGTTTTGATTCACACAATATGTTTAAATTCTGTTTGATGTATCTGTTTTACATAGTGACTTTCTGTGGAGGAAAAAATTTAATTTTATACTTTGCATCTTCTATTATATTATAAACAAAAAGATCAGTCACAAAAAGTTTATTTTCAGTTATTACAACAAATATTTTAAAAAAATAATGTTAAAGATTCTTAATGAAAAATACAAAAAACACGAACCGACAATCTGATTTTGAAAACTGTTTTGTTTGAAAGAAAAAACGATGTTTCACACCTTGGAGCCCCTTTTTATTATAACCTCAAATGATGAAATGGGGATAAAAGAAAAAGATTTTATGTAAATAAATATATATATATAAATAAACAAATATATATATATATATATATATATATATAAATAAATGCATATATATATATATATATATATATATATATATATATATATATATATAAATGCATATTTATATATATATATATATATATATATATATATATATATATATATATATATATATAAATGCATATATATATACATATATATATATATATATATATATATATATATATATATATATATATATATATATATATAAATGCATATATATATATATATATATATATATATATATATATATATATATATATATATATAATATTCATATATGTATATATATAGTACATATATATACATATACATATACATATATATATATATAATATAAATGCATATATATATATATATATATACATATATATATAATATATGTATATATAATATATGTATATATAATATATGTATATATATATGTATATATAATATATGTATGTATATATATATATATATATATATATATATATATATATATATATATATGTATATA
>NC_091571.1:39838686-39841186 GCF_042767895.1 Penaeus vannamei
CAACAACAATAACAACAACAACATGGTGGGCAACAAAGGAAACAACAACAACAACAACGAGGAGTGCGACGTGCCCAAGTTCATCGTGGACCATACGACGCGCACAACTTATATGAAAGGACGATTTCTGGGCAAGGTGAGTTCAGTGCCCCATGCCCAGCCAACCTTTACGGCTCAGGCCTCCTCGGGCTCTTGGCCATGGCTGTCTCCCCACTTGCCTTACCTTTATATCTATCCCCGCGTTCGTGTTGCCTGGCTCAGAAGTGTAGCGACTTTGTCTTGTAGGCTATTCAACGAGGTTCAAAGGGAGCGTTTCGGAAGTTTGGCTCCTTGCTTGGATGGACAAGGGGAGAAACTCGAGTTAGATTGGAACCTGCTAGGCTGACCAACCCCTGTCTGATCTGTGGGGATGTAGGCCTACAGTACCCCCTTTATGTATACCCAGAGAGTATGTGTAAAGAAAGGAGCTTCAGAATCAAATGGGCTTCAAATCCGACTCGTTATTCACGAACTTAATCAGTTAGGTGTTCATTCATAACCCAACAACCATTGTGGTCTTTTAAAAAAACAAATTCGTTTGATGGTGACGAGCAGGGAATTGGGTAATTTCATTTGTTTTACAATTTACAGATACTACTCTTTCTTTCTAGTTTAAGACCTTTACTAATTGTAAGACCAAGTTATATGAGAAATAAAGTTTGGAATTTTTATATCAAATTATGCGAAATCGTAAAATTGTTTTTAAAACGCCCAGTTACATGAGTAAAGTAGACAACAAGGGTTATTAAGGCAGGTAATTCCGTTATGCAGGCAATTAAATTCGCGATTCATGGAGCACGAAGGAGATGGATGTAAACCCTGTGTCTGTTTTATGACAAAGATTTGCCCCGTGCGTGTGTGGTATTCACGGACTAGGCACCATAATTGTGTTTGTTTTGAAGAGGAACGGATGTTGTTCTTTCAGACTGCAAAGTCAAGGGGCTATGTTTTCGGGCTATTTAGATTTACCTGCTTGTTGGCTCTCGCAGACTATCTGTTGATGTACGGCTGCATGGTAAAAATTCAGGCAACCGCTGGAATGACTGAGAGCAAACGATCTGACCCTGGTGGGTAAACGTGGCTTGAAGGGAATAATTTTGTTGTTAAATATGCGTTTAATTCTCGAGTCCCGTTTGTTAGATATATGATTGTTTGTTCGCTTAGGATTTTTGTACATTGGTGAGCATAGTATATCTAGCAATTGCTTGGTAATTCCTAGTTATACTATGGTCTGCATTGTGACTGCATGTAACCTTCATCTGCTAAGCTGGAACAAGTGTTAAGAATGACCCTAGTGTCGATTCTTGTCCCATCTTGCCCATCAGAACTGGCGGAGTGACCTTCCAAATATAGTATGGGACCTTCCACACAACCTCCTCCCTGCCTTTACCCCCCCCCCTTCCCCAGACGGCGTGGGCAGGGCATATACACGGGGGAGGGTACAACTTCGCTCAGTGTGGTCATGATGGAAGCTGAAATCTGTGAGTGACGTTATTATCGTTAGTTGCATATGGGTCTGGAGGGTTAGGCAGCATTTGCGGTTTGTTTGTAGAAAGAAAGGCTTTCATTTGGAGATTCTGAAGCATTCTTGGAGGAGCGTTTCTCGTGTTCTCTCTCGTGATCTGAGTGAGGTCAGGTTGTTCTCATGGTCATAACCTGCTTCAGCTGACCTCTCGCCTCTTTCGGAAAGGGTCACATTGGAATGTCACAAACTAAATCTGAAAAAAATACCAGTTCTAGATCCAATACCTATAATGTTTACATCTGCCTGTCCAAGGGTGCTTACACGATTGTTCGGGAATTCCATTTGCACATTGCCGACGCAGGGGCTTGTATGGTTATGCAACGGCGTCTCCGCGGTCGCTTACCTTCCGCACACCACATTTCCAGGTGTGTGCGTGGAAAGGGGCTTTAACATATATGCTGCATTTCTTTACTGGAAGATACAAAATTATATAGCCATAGTTATTTGTTTACATGAGCGCATTTCACGCGATAAGGTCTTAGTTTTGATGGATGGTCCCAGATATCATCTGATATAGTCGGCATGATATCGGTGTTGACGATATGTACTTGCAGCGTCATTAACTCTTTCCTCATTTCCTCAGCTGTTCTCGGTCTTCCATTACTCCTTCCCTTTATCTCTCGTCATCAGTTCTTTATCGCTTTATCACCTGCCTGGTTTAACTCTTACCTCCCAATTTTCCTCCTTCGTCCTCGTACCGCCCCTCCCTTCCCTTCCTCCCCCCTCTCTCCTACCCCTTCCCCTCCCCCCTCTCTCCGACCCCATCTCTCATTCCTTCAATCTCCCCCTCTCTCCCATCCCGTTCACCCCCTCTCTCCCTCCCCACTTCCCCTCTTTCCCTCCCCATTTCCCCTCTTTTCCTCTTCCTTCCCCTCTCTCCCTATCCCTCTTTCTTCCCCCTCTCTCTCCCTATCCCTCTTTCTTCCCCCTTTCTCT
>NC_091571.1:39846186-39856186 GCF_042767895.1 Penaeus vannamei
GCTTCAGTTTGGTGTATGGCAAGGGGTCCCAACAAACGCCCTGGAGGCTGAATGGGTCTCCTCGGTCCAACCTAAAGCAGGGGACAGTGGGAGGGGAGGGGGCCGAGAGAGGCGAGGAGGTGAGGATGCGAGCTAGGGACTAGGGGGAGAGGGCTGCGAGCTAGGGGCGAGGGGGAGGGACTGTGAGCTAGGGGCTAGGGGGGGAGAGGGGTGCGAGCTAGGGGCAAGGAAGGAGGGGTGCGAGCTAGGGGCTAGGAAGGAGGGGCTGCGAGCTAGGGGCTAGGAAGGAGGGGTGCGAGCTAGGGGCTAGGGGGAGAGCTGTGTGGGCTAGGGACTGTGTGAGAGGAAGAGTTGATTCCTTACACCGAGAGCAATACGATATCGTCGGCCGAACGTATTTTTTTCTTGTAAACTACATGATTAGACGACGAACGATGGCAAGGAGAGGGAAAGGGGGTGGCGGGAGGGAGGGAGAGGAAATATGTGAATAGCTGAGAAAAACTGAGGACGAAGAAAAGGGGGAAGAATAAGGAGAAAAGAGAAGAAGGAGGCGGCGGCGGCAGACAAGGCCCGCAAGCCGTTGTTACTTTGAGCCTCGTCTGGCGAGAGGAGACGCGGAGGAAAGTCTTGGCGCAAGAGTTTTGATAAAGAAAGGGAAGAGGGAACATGTTAAGGGCGAACGAGTGAACATGAAACTAATAATAAAGCCCCGTTATCATTTCTCCTACTGCTGCTCGCCACACTGATGCATTTCCCTTTCCTAGACAACGGCCACGAAGGAGCCCGTCCGCGACACCATTACAGGAGGACATGCAGACTGCATTGTGCTGTTCCTCGCGCTGCGTTCACCCGCTGAGCCGAGTTCTTGCACTCTACTGTTTAGCCATTAATGCTGTTACTACCACTGCCACAATTACTAATACATCACTTCACCACTACTGCCCCTAACAACTATCACTTGTCACCACTACTACCACGGCAGTCCCCACTACCACCATTATGACCTGCCATTACCACCCCCACTATTGCTACTACCATCATCATATACCATTACTATTATGACTACCACTTTTATTCCCGTGCATTGGTTTATCCGGCTAAGGTGTGTGTAACTTGAAAAGTCTTGGTGGTCACCGGAGAGAGTGATACATTTTCCTTCATTCAGAAGTCCTTAACCCCGGTTAGCCTCTGACTTGAGCCAACACATCTCAGCCTTTTTGCAATCATAAGAAATCTCTGTAAAGAGAGGAAGCGTCGTTATTGTTGAGCCCGTATATCCATCACCCACGAGATTATTCCGCAAAACAAACACAGCCAAATGACGAGGGAGCAAACAGGTGGACGCTGGACAAACATTTGCCGCGATGGCGAAGCGTCCCACGTGCTTGCGCTCAGAGGGCGGGGGACCCTACATACCATAAGGGAGGGAGGGGTGGGGAGGGGTCGACGAAGTGTAGGTACGTTCGGTGGCATCGCTGTGCGGCACGACGTGGCAGTGGCGTTTGTCATTTCATTGGATTTGAAAATGTAGTTGAGGAAATCGCTCTCCTTTGCTTGTTCGGATATTTCGGTTTAAAGAGTGAAGACTGTGGGTGTAACGCAGCCACTCGGAGTTCTGGAAGAACTTAAATTTGATGCATAGAATCACGATCATCATGTATATAGAGATGCCTCATAAATAGCAAAGGCGTTCAGTGCGTGAATTATGCGTGAACGTGTCGGTGCTGTTGCCACACTAGACTTTTTCCATTGATTATTTTTCTTGTGAGATGCACTTCAACTTGGCAAGAGTGGCGGTCGTTCATCGTGTGGCGGTCAGTAACTCGCGAGGGCGTGGGATTTAAAGGGAGCGAGTGGAGGCCAGCCAGAGGGCATGGGCGAAGGACGCGCTGCAACATGGTAACAGTTTTATGGCTCCTCCAATCCAGCCAAACGAATTGGCAGTGCCTTTGGGTTCGTACCTTGCGATTGGAGGAACGGGCGGGTTTGTGCACCAGCGAGAGCCCGAGGGAGCCGAGTGCTGGGGATTTCGTTCGGGGGATCAGAGGGGACGCAAGGCATTGTCGTGGGCGTCAGAGCAGCCAGGTGGTCCTCCCGGGGCTGGGTGCGGAGACGGAGAGGCCAGAGGAGAGGACGTGCTAGTGGGAAGAAGGGAGTATCTACGGGCTCCGTAGGGACGTCAGGCAAAAACTAGACTTGATACACGTTCCTTCGTTGAGGAAGGGGAGAGAAGGAAAGATCGGAAGAGGGTAGAAAGCAGGCGGGATTTGTGGCAAGAAAGTAAAAAGAAGAGTGGCGGGAGAAGGAGCAACTCGGAGGAAAACAGGAAGACATTTATGCTAACAACAAAACCCAGTGTACGCGCTGCGTCTGGAGAGCGTCTGCCTCCCGCCCTTCCCCTCCCCCATCTCTGCTGCTCATCTCCCCATCCCTCCCCATCCCTCCCCTTCCTGCCTCTCCTTAGTGGCGGGTCACGTGACCTTGGCAGCGGGAGGAATCTCGTCCTGAGTACACGGAGGGAGCAACGTCTTGTTTTGCTTTTGTTCCTTCTGGCTGCGAGGCGGCGCTGCCCCGCCCCGTCGGACGCCCACCGAGCCTATCTGGCGCAGCGCAGGCCTCGCGTGGGGGCGCGGGGAGGCGCCTGAAGGGCACTCGGTGGGAATGGAGGATTTAGGGAGGAGGGAAGCCTGAGTTAATTGGGAGGGAAGTAAGGTATAGACAGTGCCTGAAAGCAGAGACGTTGTTCGCTGACACTTGCGGCCGCCTTCCCGGGGGCGGGGTGCTTGCCCACGGGTTTCCTTAGCTGTATCGTGTCAGCTGTTAAGAACTTGCTGTCCAGAGCAAGGAAGGTCTTGATGTTTCAAGCATTGGCGGCGTTTGGAGGGAAGCGGGAAGAGAGAAGAGGTAGGCAGCAAGAGGCAGGCCGGGAGGACCAGCAGAGGTGGAGGGGAAAGGCAGCAGGTGTTTGACGCCCTTCGAACAGTTATTCACGATTCTCTCGCGGCGGATGGCGTGGCCTGTGCGGGAGCTTGAAGATGGTGGGAGAATGGCAATTTCGGAAGAGGCTGTAAATTTGATTTGGCTATTGACACTGACGGCGAGTCCTGCTCGGCGATGTTGGCCAACACTTATTTTCTGGCTTGTTCCTACAGACATCGCCGTTGCAGAATCGCTCCGTATGACTTTGAATCTTGGCTGTTGGAAATGGTACGGGTTTTAGGGCCGGGAGTGTCAGCTGAGTCAGCGGGGTTGGGAGAAGGAAGAGCATGGCAAAAGATCATCTTGCAATGAGATGTCGTTGTTGTCGAAAGTGCCAAGTGGTCTGCATGCGTCGCTGTCGTCTCCGTGCGGCCGAGAGTGACGCCGGGCGAGTCGCTCTCCGGAATCGGCCTCCGAAGTGGCGCCCGAGTCGTGGGTTTTGCATGATGGGGTCTGATCCCGAGCAGGTTAGCCTCGCGCGAGGAAGCACGTCGGAAGATTGCCTTCCTCGACGTGAGGGGGCGGGTTGTGTGAGTGAGAGTAAATGAATAAGTGCGTGGAGGAACGGGTGCGTGAGTTTGGGGGCCAGGGATCCTCCATTACTTGTGCAAGACACCGCAACGACCTGTAAATCCCGCGCATCGGGTAGCGGATCGGGTGTCAGCGCCTACCGGTTTAAATCTCCCTGTTAGTGGTAACAGCAGCATGGGCGGGAAGGGGGGGGGGGGTAAGAAGTCATACCAGACAAAGAGGAAATGGCTCAGACTTTGGTTTTGATTTGTAATTTTTACGTTTCTCACATTTTTGCATCCAACCCGCCTGCCTTAAAATTTCGCAAAGCCATAATGGCTTGAAGTCCAGGAGGAAGGGCGTCTCGCCTGGGACGGCGGCAGCTGTGAGGCCGATTCCGCCTCGGGTTACCGCCATCGCGGGGGTCGGGTTGCCGGCGAACACACACGTCGACGCTGCGTGATGCACTCGCCTCGTCTTGCTCCGGTGTGGCGCGCTCGCAGCAGGCTCTCTCTGGTTCCCCGTGTCGTGGAAGTGGGCGCAGAGCTAAGATTATAACGAAAAATATGAATCAAAATCTGAATGGTATCGATGTCCTCAATCCTGGGCGGAGGGGAAGCTAAACAGCATTACAGTGCCAGGGAAGCAAGGCCAACGCTGGACGTTTTAGCATAGCGTGTGGTCAGCGCTCGTCCAGCACGCTCTTGCACAAAACCCAGCGATCCTATTATCGTAATCGCGGCGAAGGGGAGGTGCTTCTCTTGCAGATGGACGGGCGGCGTGGCGGCACCCTCGCGCGGCACCCCAAGGGTCAGCTGATCGCTGCCTAACAAGCCCAGCCTGGCTTTGGGAAACTTTTGCCGTATAGTTACATAATCTTCTTTTTCTTTTTTTCCTCCTCGCCCGGGTTACCCTTTCCCTTGAACACTGATGCGGAGGACTCGATTGACAGCCAAGTGTGCCCGTGGGAGGCGAAGACGTGGCGCGGAGAGGTCCTTGTGCGGCGGGCGTCTCCACGCATTCTTTCTGGCCAGATTGTCGCCCAGAGTATGATTTCAGAATGCGAAGTTGGGTCCGATGTAAACAAGCCTCCGCAGCCCAACTATCTCGGGCAAAACTTTAGAAGCCTGTTAGGTGAAAGATCCCGCACAATTGTCGCGAGTGTTCTAGTCACCCACCAACCCGCCCCCTCGCCTCCCCTATTATATAAGCTGTAAGGGAGTAGGTCAAGGCAGTACTCGAGGGAAACCCTTCAACCAACGCGAGGATTGACGGAGAATCCGTCTTGTTCGGTTCTGGCTGATGCTTTTTTGTTTCTGCTCTACTACTACTCTCATACAATGAGTCGCAGCGCCACGTGTCTGGGTATTCCGTGTTATTCACGGCAGGAGACCGAGCTTATTTGGATTTAGAAGTTAGTAGTTTTGATTCAAGGAACAACAACTAAAAGAAAATTGCGATTTGTTGAATCGAAAATGTCATTTAGTAGCAAGAGGCCATTGAGCTTTTACACGAAACCCTTGGTCAGCCAGCAGACCTCTTTTCGTATTTGGGTAAAGCCTCTTCCAGCGGCGACGACCTTTCCGCCAGAACAAACCGCTTAGCGCCTTGTGCTTCGGCGGACAAGGTCGTCGTCGCCATAACAGTAGTCGCCGTCATCCCCTGCGCCGCCGCCTTTATTTATTCGTGTTGCCAACGTGCTTTGATATCCAGTGCCCTTGGCAGTTGCAACGATCACCATCACTGCAATTTGGATCATAATCAGCTTTTGCTGCCGCCATCGCGATAATGCTGCTGATGGTGATGGTAATTGTAATGATGATAATGACTGTGATGAGTATGGGAATAATGATAACAAATATGATTGTGATGGTGGTGATGGTGATAGTGATGGGCGCCTCCGGCAGGTGACAGGAGAAACTCGTCGTTATTATTTTTACAGCATCGCCATCAGTTGGCTCGAGCAAGGCTGGTCTGGTGTTTTTTATAGTTGGGATCACTTCTCTATTTTGATATGCATGCTTGTGGCTCACTTCGGTGTGGTCGGGAATTCCGCGTTCCGTTATTGGCGTGGGGAGCCTCCTCGCCTGACATCTCGCTTTTTCATTTCTCCTTAGACAGCTCCGTCGTCGCCTCTTTTGCCGCTGTCCTAGAAGACGAGGGTGGTAATTGTTGTCGTTTCTAATGGCGAGGGTCAGTTCTGTGAGCCCGCCCTCCCTCCCTCCCTCCTCCTCTCCTTCCTTTCCGTTCTGCCGCCCCTATGTTGGCGACGGGGACTACCAGCATCGGAGTATCTCATGAATTAATCCTCTTCCCCTATACTGCATCTCCTCCCCTTACATTTCCACCTCAACAGTGCAATTAGCATCACCCTCCTCCCTCCCCTCCCTACCCCTTCTCCTCCCCCTCCTCCTCCTCCTCCTCCTCCTCCTCCCCCCTCCCTTCCCCTTCTCCTCCTCCCCCTCCCTTCCCCTTCCCCTTCTCCTCCTCCCCCTCCCTTCCCCTTCTCCTCCTCCCCCGCCCCCCTTCTCCTCCTCCCCCCTCCCTTCCCCTTCTTCTCCTCCCCCTTCCCCCTTCTCCCTTCCCCTTCTCCTCCCCCCTCCCTTCCCCTTCTTCTCCTCCCCCCTCCCTTCCCCTTCTTCTCCTCCCCCCTCCCTTCCCCTTCTCCTCCTCTCCCTCCCTTCCCTTCTTCTCCTCCCCTCTCCCTTCCCCTTCTCCTCTCCTCCCCCCTCCCTTCCCCTTCTCCTCCTTCCCCCCTCCCTTCCCCTTCTTTCCCCCCTCCCTTCCCCCTCTTCGCCACTCCTCCCCCCTCCCTTCCCCCCCTTCTTCTCCTCCCCCCTCCCTTCCCCTTCTTCTCCTCCTCCCCCTTCCCCTTCTTCCTCCTCCCCCTCCCCTTCTCCCCCTCCCTCCCCTTCCCCTTCTCCTCCCCCTCCCTTCCCTCCCCTTCTCCCCTTCCCTCCCCTTTCCTTCCCCTTCTCCTCCCCCTCCCTTCCCTTCCCTCCTCCCCCTCCCTTCCCTTCCCTTCTCCTCCCCCTCCCTTCCCTTCCCTTCTCCTCCCCCTCCCTTCCCTTCCCCTTCTCCTCCCCCTCCCTTGCCTTCTCCCCCTCCCCTCACTTCCCCTTCTCCTCCCCCTCCCTTGCCTTCCCTTCTCCTCCCCCTCCCTTCCCTTCCTTTCTCCTCCCCTCCCTTCCCTTCCCCCCTTCCCCTCCCTTCCCTTCCCCTTCTCCTACCCCTCCCTTCCCTTCCCCTTTTCCTACCCCTCCCTTCCCTTCCCCTTTTCCTACCCCTCCCCCTCCCTTCCCCTTCCTCCTCCTCCTCTTCCTCCTTCACCTCTTTTCCTCTCCTCCCTCCTTTCCTCATCACGGCGAAGGTGAGCCGATTGTCGTGCGGGGGGGGGGGGGCTTGTATTTGGAGATAGCGGGTATCAGGTGGCGTTTTAAAGATCTCATGTGGACTTCTCGCTTACGTAATATCCTCAAGCGAGGGTGTAACCTACTTGTTCTTATCACAAAGATACGGATGTATTTTTTTCCCTCTCCGAGCTTTTCAATTATTGTTTTTATATATATTCTGCGTGTATCTGCCCCCGACGAGGCGTTTAGCTTCATTTCCATATCTCTGTTTTTATCAAAGTTGTCCTTCGTCTCCTTGCTCGACCTGTCGTCGAGACCCTTGCTTGGCTGTAATGATTAGTGGACGGGGACGACTGGCGGAGCTGGCGAGAGAAATCGCGGACGGTGAGGCTGGCTGCCGGAAGTAGAAATTAGATGCTAGTTTGGTATTTGCCGTTTTTATTTTCCTTTGGTATACATTCTTCTCTCCCCCTCCTTCCCCTCCCCTACCCTCCCTCCTTCCTCCTCTCCCTCCCTCCTCCTTTCTCCTCTCCCCTCCCTCCCTCCCTCCTTTCTCCTCTCCCCTCCCTCCCTCCCTCCTTTCTCCTCTCCCCTCCCTCCCTCCCTCCTTTCTCCTCTCCCCTCCCTCCCTCCCTCCTTTCTCCTCTCCCCTCCCTCCCTCCCTCCTTTCTCCTCTCCCCTCCCTCCCTCCTTCCTCCCTCCTCTCCCCTCCTGTTATTCTATCCTTCTCCTTTATTCCTCCACTCATTTTCCTGCCCTTATTTCTCCTTTCCAAGATGTTGCATCCGCGCTTAAACAGCCCTCGACCTGCTCGCAGCTCCTGTTCCTGCGCCAGCGTCGCTTTCCTTCGACCGGCGGCGCGGCGACGGGAGGCTTCGGAAGGCACTCGGGTTCCCTCGGGCGCGTTGGCCTGCAGACGGAGGCCCGGGGACGTCCTCCTCTCGCCGGCGATGTGAAGTGCCTCGGCTGCGGGGGTTTAGAGGGAGGAGGAAATCGCTCCGTCTTGTAGGACTTCCTTGTCGATTGTCTCTTCTACAATTTATTTCTGTTCGCTCTTGGTCCTTACTCTTGCCGTCTATCAGCCGCACTTTTCTGTCTTCGCTATTTTGCTTTTCTTTTACCTTTGTCGCCAGAATGGCATGTACATTCATGCCTTGTTCATTGAGGTTTTAGTTACTTAGTTGTGTTTGTACAAAAAGTCGATTGCTGGTCCTACCTGCCTCACATATTTACTCTTTTCCTCTATTTTCGTCTTTTATTGATATTAGTATTGTTGATAGAACAATATCATAATGTCAGTGATAATAATAGTATAATAGATATTAATTGCAATGGTATATTTTTCACAAATTCATGGAAAGGAAATCAGGTGAGGGCACTTGCATATAATGGTTGACTGGGCAGTTGTAGAGCCATCAGCGTATGAACAATTCACGGAACAAACTGAAGGGCCAGTACGTGGTCCCGACGCCTCTGGGCTCAGGGAGTGGTATCAGTTCGGGCTTTCGCCTTAATCAGGCGATAAGCAGGAGATAAGCATGTTCTGATGATGGAAAAAAAGTTGTTTGCTCTGATTACATGTCACTGATTTATAAGTAATGCCATAGTATTACTGTAGCATTTCCCTAACCCTTTCCTCTCTCTCCCGACAGGTGAGTCGCGTGTTCCCGTCGATGGCAGTTGAGCAGAAAGGTATAGTGCAGATTAGCGGTAAGACAGGGGCGCAGTGTAGTGTAACTGTGCCCTGTGGTCTCGGCTGCGTGGGAGGCTGCACTGTGAGGTTCTGCGGCGCCTGCGATGATGGCTGGCGAGAGGCGGGGGGGGGGGGGATGAAAATAGTAATAGGGATCTGGAGGGATTGCGGTGCTGCGGCGATTTCGTGGGCTGAGGAGAGGGATAAATTCAATTATATATATATATATATATATATATATATGTGTGTGTATATGTATGTATGTATACATATATGTATATGTATGTATGTATACATATATGTATATGTATGTATGTATACATATATGTATATGTATGTATGTATACATATATGTATATGTATGTATGTATACATATATGTATATGTATGTATGTATACATATATGTATATGTATGTATGTATACATATATGTATATGTATGTATGTATACATATATGTATATGTATGTACGTATACATATATGTATATGTATGTATGTATACATATATGTATTTGTATGTACGTATACATATATGTATATGTATGTATGTATACATATATGTATTTGTATGTACGTATACATATATGTATATGTATGTATGTATACATATATGTATATGTATGTACGTATACATATATGTATATGTATGTATGTATACATATATGTATATGTATGTACGTATACATATATGTATATGTATGTATGTATACATATATGTATATGTATGTACGTATACATATATGTATATGTATGTATGTATACATATATGTATATGTATGTATGTATACATATATGTATATGTATGTATGTATACATATATGTATATGTATGTATGTATACATATATGTATATGTATGTATGTGTACATATATGTATATGTATGTATGTATACATATATGTATATGTATGTATGTATACATATATGTATATGTATAGAGTATATAGATGCAGATGGATGGATAGATAATGGCAGGTAGATAGCTTGGTAGATGGACGGATAGATCGGGGATGGATGAATAAATGGATAGATGGAAACCGATAGCCAGAAAATGGACATGCTGAGCACTTGCGTCCGCGGGACTAGGCCCTCGCCCCGGGCCCGGGGGGGGGGGGCGCAGGGCGGCGGCGCCGGACGGAGTGTCCAGGCGTCGGGGCCGCGGCGAGTGGTATTAGGATAATGGCCGGGGCGCGCGCGCTCGCCTCGCTGCCGGTAACTACTCCTTGCATCATGCGCCCTCCGCTCCCTCCTGCCCCTCCTTCCCTTCCTCCATTTTTTCTCTTCCCTTCGTTCCTCCTTCTTTTTCTCTCCTTCCTCCTTCATCTTCTCTCCTTCCTTCCTCCTTCATTTTCTCTCCTTCCTTCCCCTTTCCTTCCCTTTATTCCCTCCTCTCCTTCCCCTTTCCTCCCTTTTCTTCCCTCTCCTTCCCCCTCCCCTCTCGCCTCATTCCTTCCCCTCCCCCTCCC
>NC_091571.1:39866186-39876186 GCF_042767895.1 Penaeus vannamei
CGTCTCCTCTCTCCCTTTTCCCAATCTCCTCTCTCCCTTTTCCCGTCTCCTCTCTCCTTTTCCCGTCTCCTTCTCCCCTTTTCCCGTCTCCCTCTCCTCTCCCTCTCTGGCTCTCCTCTCTCTCTCCCCGTCTCCTCCCTTTTCCCTCTCCTCTTCCCTTTTCCCGTCTCCTCTCTCCCTCTCCCGTCTCCTCTCTCCTCTCCCGTCACCTCTCTCCCCTCTCCGTCACCTCTCTCCCTCTTCCCGTCTCCTCTCTCCCTTTTCCCGTCTCCTCTCTCCCTTTCCCGTCACCTCTCTCCCCTCTCCCGTCACCTCTCTCCCTCTCCTGTCTCCTCTCTCCCGTCTCCCGTCTCCCTCTCTCCCGTCTCCTCTCTCCCTTTTCCCGTCACCTCTCTCCCCTCTCCCGTCACCTCTCTCCCCTCTCCCGTCACCTCTCTCCCCTCTCCCGTCTCCTCTCTCCCTTTTCCCGTCTCCTCTCTCCCCTCTCCCGTCTCCTCTCTCCCCTCTCCCGTCTCCTCTCTCCCCTCTCCCCTCAGCCTTCATTCATCCTTTCCTGTTTCTCTTCGATTTTTGCCGTTTCCCGGAGTGAAGGGACTGGAGTTGCAGAGATGGATTGAGGAGAGGAAGGAAGGGGGGAAGGGGGTCTGGGACAGGGGGGACGCCGGCGTCAAAGATGAGGCCTCGTCCGTTGTCCTTTTGACTTCATCTCCTACATTAATGGTTTTATTGTTATTCTTTAGTAATTTTATTTCATTAAAAATCCAGTCCGATCCGCTCTCATTTCCTTCGTGCTCACATGTAGTTGATTCATCGTTTCTCTCCTTCTAACATTCCTCGGAGCCCTTCTCCCCCTCACCATCCCCATCGGTCTGTTCTTCTCTTTCCATCTCCCAGTTTCCAGCTCTTTATCGGCCGTATCTCCCCTCCCCCTGCCTGCTCCTCGTTCGTCCCTCCTCCCTCCTTCCCCGGCTGCGCATTTCGGGCTTTTCTCCTTATCTTTTTGGAGTATTTTCTCGTCCTCTTTGTGTGCCTTTCATTTTGCGCCTTTCCTTGTTCTGTGCTTTATGGCGTCGTTTATTGTTTCTCCGCTCTTCTCCCGGGAAGCCCTCTGATTTATCCGTCGTATTTTCATATTTTTATTCGTTTTCTTTTCTTGGTATTCCGCCAGATCTTGTGTGACGTCGAAAAGCCCTCCTCCCTCCCGGCACTGAAATTTTTAGTTATTCTTTATTCCTTCTTTTGACTGATATCACTTTCTTAATATTCACTAGTTCATCTTCTCTTCGTATTTTATCTTCTCTTTTGGGGATATTTTACGTTTTATCTTTCTTGCATGCTTTGTTTTCTCCGCCATTCTTCTCGTGATGCCTCGGCTGTTTTATGATTTTCGTCACCTTTCATTTATGCGCCTCCCTTTTCAATAATTCGTCGTTGATTGAGTTTGTTGCATTGTTTCCCCTGTCCCTGTTCGCCTCGTCAGTGTCTCTTTTTGCCCTCCGGTTCCCCCATGCAGGGCGCCCTCGGGGTTGGGGGTGTGGCCCTTTGGTCGTAATTCGTCCCAAAGCCTTTGATTGCTGATCTAGGTGCTTGGGGCTTAGGGGCCCGGCGTGGCTTGCCTGTCGGGAGACGGGGCTTCAAACCCACAGCCCTTCGCTCGGGAGTCTTTGCTTGCTGTGCCAGTCTCTGCTCCGGCGTCCCTCCCAAGTGGAGGCGGCAAGTTCTTGGGACCTGCAGTTCGCGCCCGTCCTTTAGGGATGTCGCCTTTAGGACGTCCCATCCCTCGCCCCCTCACTTGGGTTCACTTTAAATCGCCTTGATCGAACGGGGGCATGGCCACTCGCTTTTGGATGGACGTTGCGTGAATGTGTACAGTGTGTGCTATGGCTGTAAGAAGAGAAACGGGGAATTGTATAAAATGCGATTTTACGTTCAATCTGATAGTTGATGAAGGCGGATGAGTGCCTGGCGGGCCCGTCGGATTCCGTGCGAGGAAAATACTTCTTTACGAGACAGGTCGCGGCGAGAGGGATAAATCGCACAAGTGGATTCTGTATGAATGCTTAAGAAAAAAATCTTCCAAAGGAAAGTGCAAGACGGAGACGGAGGGAAGGGCAAAAGGCTGAGAATAAGGCCGAGTGCCCCGCCCCCTCCCTCTCGCCGTCGCGCATTTATGAGGTAAGCTCATGGGAAGTACGGGTCCCTGTCATGCGATGCGGAGGTCAATAGAGCCAAGGCCAGGCGTGCCCGCGGCCATTACCGAGGCTGATTAGCCAGGCACCCTGCAAGGGAACGACCATTTTTATCGTTGCCGAGAAAGGGAAGCGATTCAGGGTGAATCACAGGCCTTCATGGAAAGGGGAGCTCAAGCCCCTGAACTGCCCCGAGCAGCGAGTCTCGAGGAGGGATTGCAAGGCAAAGGTGATTTCGGAGTGCGGGGCGCGCGGGCGAAGGTCAAAGGCTGCGCGATGTGCATTCAACGCCAAAGCCTCGGTTATTCATGTTCAAGATCCTCCTCCTCTTCCTCCTCCTCCTCCTCCGCGCTGCCAAGGAACGAACGAACGAACGGACGGACATGTGCACTCTCCCCCTCTGCATTTTGTTCTTTCTCTTTCCATTTTTACTCGCTACCTCTCCCTTTTCCTTCTCCCTCTCTCCTCTCCTCTCCTCTCCTTTCCTCTCCTCTCCTCTCCTCTCCTCTCTCTCCTCTCCTCTCCTCTCCTCTCCTCTCCCCTCCCTCTCCCTCCCTCCCCTCTTTCCCTCTCCCCCTGCCTCTCTCTCCCCTCTCCCCCTGCCCTCTCTCTCCCCTCTCCCCCCCCCTCTCTCCCTCTCCCCCTGCCTCTCTCTCCCCTCTCCCCCTGCCCTCTCTCTCTCTCTCTCTGCCCTGTCCCTGTCCCCCCTCTCTCTCTCTCTCTCTTCTCTTTTCTCTCTCTCTCTCTCGTGTCTGTCTCTCTCTCTCTCTCTCTCTCTCTCTCTCTCTCTCTTGCCGCTGGCAGGAAGGCGAGAAGGCAGGCGGGCAGCGAAGAAGGCGGGAAGGCAAGCAGGTAATCAGGCATTTGGGAAGGAGAACAGGAAACAATCAGGTGGGAAGGTGTCTTCCCCCTCATACATTGCCTTTTCACTGTCCCTTCCTCCTCCCGCCTCTTCGTCCTCCCGTACCTTTCGACTCCCCCGCCCACTTCGCCCCCTCCCGTGTGTGGGCGTCCCCTCGTTCGTGTCCGCAAGCAAGAGGGTGCGGAGGACATATCCCATGCAAATGAAAAGCCTCGCCAGAGACAGTTGCAGAATGTTATCCCCGCCGCGCCTTCCATAGTCAGTCGCGAATAAGATTGTGTCCTGACCCGTTGCGTTTCTGGATAGCAAGATGGGAATAGGCCGTGTAAAGAAGCGCCATTTTATTGCTAACAAACTCCAGAGTTGGTAACCGTGAAGCTCCCATGGAGTTCGGAATTTCAAGGGGAGAGTGGTTGGCCGGTGGTCCTGCGAGAGCATGGGGCGTGGAGCGTGCTTGCAGCGCTGGCTAATATTATTGGGCTGGCGAGACAGACGGGAATGTCAGGGGATTTTTGCATTATTCAAGATAAGCCATTTGTAAGCCGACGGGAAACACGTCTTTGTCTCTCTTGTCTTGATTGTGGAAGGCGATGGATTCATTTTTTATTACTTTCCTGCCCCCACCCCCCTCCCCTCTCAACGCAAGGCCAAACCCAAGCCAGGTTGGCCAAATCCCGCGGTGGTGAGAGGTGGGCTTGGCTTTTCAGCTTGTGTTCCTGCCTCTCTGGTCGTATCTCTCTCTCCCTTTTATTCTGCTTTTGACTTTTGTCTCTTGCTCCTCTCTTCTTTCTGAAACTCCCGTCTGCCTTCAAGTCTGCTTCCAGTTCCATCTTCGGTTCTTCGTGTGCGCCTCCGCCATCCTGCGGCTCCTTCATTCCCATCCTTTCTCGGCAGGAATTCCAGCTCATCATCTTCGCCAACGTCTGCTCCTCCGTTCTCTTCGCTCGATGTGCGTGTGATCTTCGTCTTCTCGAGTTGTTCATTTTGTTCTTTCCTTTTCCCTCTCTCTCATGGTAGTCGTATTTTTATTTCATGCTTTCATCTTTTCATCATCGCTTGAAAATACTGGATTTAGTGTTTCTAACTTCAGTCGTTTTTGTCGATTTGGAGATTTTTGTGTGATGTCTCCTCTTTATCTTCCCTCCCTGCCTCCCCCTCCCCCCTCCCTCCCTCCTCCCCATCTCTCCCTCTGTACGGGTGTGTAGATTTGCGCGTGTTAAGGTTTATCCTCGATATAAATCAAATGTCAATTTTTGTTGGCGTAAGTTGTCGCTCGAACGCGCCTTCCAGAATTTTCCTACTCGGAAGTTGGTCTTCGCCCCCCCCCCCAACGGTCCCTTTCAACAGCTTTTTTTTTTTAGAAGTTTGGTTCTGTGGAACTGAAATGTTGATGCGTCGTTTATTGGCAAAAGCGAGACCTTCTGAACATCTCTCGCTTAGGATTCCCTTCCGCCCTTGGTGGAACGGCGGAGCGCCAGGGAGGGCTCGCGCGGAGGGGGGCGGGAGGGGGCGAGGGGGGCAGGCAAAGGGGATGGGGGACGAGGACAGGAGGGGGAGGGGCGGGTGTGCCGGATAATGACGTGGGGATCTCCGGGACTTGCATGAGAGTATTCTACTCCCTCGTTCGATTTAGTCGCTTTGAGGGATTAGGAGAGCGCGAGTGATAGGAGACGCGGGATTTGCGAGAGGATTGGAATGGTCCGGGAGCGCTGCAGTGGCGGGGACGCGTCGGGACGCACTCGGGCTCGTTGCGTCGCGGCTGCTTGTCCCGCGTGAGCGGCGGCGAGGGGACAGGGGGCAGACCGAAGGGTCGCACGGGGACGGAGGGCTTTGCATTACTTAAGGTCTTTTATACCTTTAACGGATGTCTGGCAAGTTTTCATTTGGTTGGTTTTGCCGTCAGTGTCCATATAATTCTGTTCAAAATAAAAACTTGGGGAACATCCAGCTCAAAATTTCGGCGACTTCCCCTTTCCATGGATAGAAAGTTCCCTCCCTGACGCGTCACTCTTTCCCCTGGCCATCCGACTCCCTGCCGCGCCCCGCCCCAACGTCACCTGCCGAAGGGGACCGGCTCTCTCGCGCTGCCCCCTCACCTGCTCAACTCCCTGGCGTGGCGCGGACTCCCCTGGGGCTTCAAGGCTGACGGCTCCAGCTGATCGGATTATGAAAGCGAGCGCTAAGAGTCAAATAATGAGAACGTATTGATTCTGTTTATTCCTATTTTCTATCGATTGTGAATTAATCTCGAATATGAGGTTCATCAGGAAGAAGTTTAGATTACTCTTTCATGCGAAAACGCTCGAATGCATTGACAGCAATAGCCGTTTATGCTGCCAGAGCTTTCAGGTGCTTCTTCCTCTCTTTCCTGCTGGTCGTCTTCGTCGTCGTCGTCGTCCTCCCCCCCTCTCCTCCTCCTCCTCCTCCTCCTCGTCCTCCTCCTCCTCCTCCTCCTCCTCCTCCTCCTCCTCCTCCTCCTCCTCCTCCTCCTCCTCCTCCTCCTCCCCCCCCCCCAAGTAATGGTGGTGATGAATGAGCCAGGGGAGGGAGGAGGGATGGCGGTGAAGATCACGCCGCGCGGGATAGTCGTGGATTACGTGGCCGGCCGCCCTCCGCCGCCCTCCCCTTGGCTGGACCTTTTGTTTTGTCCTTCTGACATCTATTTGTGGACGGGGGTGCGGGGGCTGGCCAGAACATAACTGCAACCCTAATGAGAAAATACAAGAGAGAAACGTACAAAACGATGGGTGAGGGGGAAAATAATGTGTGGACATGCGGGTAATCAAGGTGTCAAAGAAGAGGGCAGAGGGGAGAGTAAATGCAGGGAAAGATTACATGTTGAAATGGTTGGATTAAAAAGTGAACAATCTTGGAGGGAATTGCCCAAAGGGGGAAAGTGAGAAGGGAAAACACATGCACGTGCCCTGTCGAGGAAGGACCCTCCTCGCCTGGCCTAGAGGGAATCACGATTTAGAGTGAATATTGATCAGGTTCTGGTGCCCTTGCACGAGATCGGCGGGAGGAGGGCGGGGGCGGGTGCTGGTCAAGTCCGTAGAACTGGCAGCTGTCGGAACTGAAGGCGACTGGGCCGTTCAGAAGCAGGGAATGTCTTGTGAGAGAAAGTGGAGGACTTGGAGTGGGAGATCGGGCGCACCAGGGTGAGGTGGAGGAGTGGACAACGAGGGCACTGAGGAATAATGAGGTTGTTTGAGCTGCCGATCGCTATTGAGAACAGAGGCCTGTTTGGAAGGCCTCAGACTGAGGGCTCGCTGTCTTTGCAGTTTGCAGACGTTCTTAGCCGTGCTTTGTTGCGCTTTCGGCACAGCGGCTTGATTTATAGGCGTGAACAGTATGAGGTCGCACGCTGTTGCAAGTGGTATGGCTGTAGCAATAGAGCTCGCGATTGTTGGCGTTGCAGACTGTGAGGGCGCGGGCTTGCTGACAGTGATGCAGTGAAGGGGGTGTGAAGAGACCTTTGTGATCGCCGTTGTATCATTATGATTAGCTATTGTAGTTATTTTTTATTCTCAGAATTTAAAGATGATATACACGCCAGACAGTAAGGTGCGGGATCCGCCATCATTTCCATGCAACGATGCGCCCCACTCAATATGCATTGTTCCCATACTGCGTATCTTCCCGGTGAATATTGAAGTTCGACCCGGGCTCAGCGCCGCCTCTCTAACTTGCCTCCCGTCTGCCATGGTTCCCTTCCTGAAGTGGGCGGGAGGGCGGGCGGGCGGGCGGAGGAGGAGTTACATCGACAGAAATAGTGCTGGGATCCGCCCCTTGCATTACTCGGGTAGTTGCATCCGCTCTGCTTCGGTAGGACTCCAGGTAATCCCTCGCAAGATGCTGGGCCCTACTCCCGGGGCAGTGTGAAACCCTGCCTGGAAAGGGAGTGGCATGGCAGACTCGGGGAACCTTTTAGATGGAGACATGGTCGAAGGATGGAGTTATGGAACTCCTTGAAGATTTCCTTATGCAGGCTTTTCCAGCGTCATTTTTAGTGTTGCCAGGTATTTCTTCGGCTCTTTAATCATTTTTAATAATTCTTTTTTTACGCGTGGCCATGTTTCTCCTCCTCAGCCGCGGGAGCCATGTTCCTTGTTTGCCTCGTCCAAGGTCCAGAAAAGTAGTGAGCTGTCTCCACTTCTCGACCTTGGTCTCATCCACGCACGTCTCGAGCGCAGGATATCGCGTAGCAGCGATTTCGGTTTTCGATCCTGCAGGTCTTGAAAATCTTTGCGGATACATTTAAGGGAGAATTGGGGTGCAAAATGACAACCCAAGTTTTCCCAAGTTTCTTGTCTCGGGATCTTTTTTTGGTTATCTCGGAATTTTGCGGAGCAGAACGTGCAGGTGCGTATTAAGAGACTACATAGATTGAAGTAGAAGAAATATAGATTCCCAAGGCCGGGGAAGGGCCATTACACTCGTGTCTCGGCGTTGCGTGTCTTCCCCGTGTGGGAAGAGGCTTGCGACTCGGGATACGCCTCATGGTCATCAGTTTGGCGAGAAGTTGGATCGTTAGGAAGCGCAATTGTTTCTTTGGGACTTGTGGATTGCGAGAGCTTTTGGCAGGGCGAGATTTATCACGTTCCACTGGGTTATCTTTTGTGATGTCCAAGCGGCGGGATGGCGACTGCTTGTTTATATCATCTGTATGTCTGCCGTTTGTGCCTTTGTGTGCGTTTCCTCTCAGCGTATGACTGTTTGCTCTGGATCTGAAAGTCTTGTCTGCTCGAAGATAAATGGGAGTAAGATCTCAGGAAGGAGAAGCGTTTGTTTGCGTGCGCTCTCATGAATTATAATCTCGAGGGAAGGCTGTCTGCGGTTGTTTTTGATGCGGTTAATGAATGGTGAAGACGCCCTTAAGGAGTGGAAGGTTCAGGGAAGGATAGGGACGCGCTTTAAGTGAAGGCAAGAAGTGGCAAGGAGAGGAAGGAATTCCACACACAAATGGAACATTATGAAAAACATTGAAGTCTCTTCGTAAATGCGACTTGTATATCGCACCTTTCCTGCCATTAGCATTGCTAATATCAGCATTGGTATTTTGGGGCGAGATCATAGCGCAGCGGATGATTCGAGAGGTGTAATCTGAGCGGCGCAGGCGACGGGGCAGTCAGAGGGGAGAGCGAGGGTGTGGGAGTGTGCGGCAGTAAGGGCGAAAGAGGGTGAGTGACAGTGGCGTCGCACATGCTGCTTCATGGGGGGAACGCAATCACATGAAGGCTGTATCGACCCGGGAGGGAGGAGCGCGTGTGTGCGAGGGAGGGCAGTGGCCGCGCTAATTCGCTTTTACTTATTATTCTTTTTTCTTCGTTTTTGTGGGTCGCCAAGACGCGAAGCAGATGAAAGCGACAGCGAGCTTTTTAAAACTGGCTGTGGTTTATAATTCTCCATTTGTTTAATTGTCCGCCATGTCAAAATGTAATCAGCGCTCTCAGCTGGAGCGGAGGCGGAGGCCAATGTGTGTGTGTGTGTGTGTGTGTGTGTGTGTGTGTGTGTGTGTGTGTGTGTGTGTGTGTGTGTGTGTGTGTGTGTGTGTGTGTGTGTGTGCGTGTGCGTGCGCATCTGTGTGCCTGTTTGTATTTGTGTGTGTGTGTGTGTGTGTGTGTGTGTGTGTGTGTGTGTGTGTGTGTGTGTGTGTGTGTGTGTGTGTGTGAATAAGTCAGAAGGTTAGGGAGAGAGCGCGAGAGAAGTGGAATAGAATTGGCGAGGGAGAGTTTTTTGTGTCCAGTATAATGGAGTGACCTGTTACGCATGTGACGTTGCGTGACTCTCCCGAATGCTCAGCTGCGACGCTTCCTTTTATTTAGCTTCGGAGTTTAATTGCAGTGAGCTGTCGGTAGTAGTTCGTCTCAGCGGGAGTGGGAGAAGAGCCTCGTGCAACAGCGCGAGGAACCGACGACCTGCAGGCGTTATCGAAGCGGGGGAAGGGTGGAGGGGGAGAGTGCCAAAGGAAGAGCGGCTGCAGGAGCTCGGAAAGGAGAGGGATGGAAAAGGACTCTAGGAATGTAGAGCTAAGCGGAAACAGCACGACGGAGGAGGAGCAGGGAAAATTGACGAAACAAAAAGGGGAATGAGTATCCTAACTGAAGGCGAGTCGAGGAAACAGCGAGGATTTTTGGGCGGAGGGGCGGCGGCAGCAGCAGCTGGGAGATTAATTCGAGTCGATTGCGTGTGTGATTAGTCGGTTTGTTGGTGGGTTAACGGAAAGGAACCGTCAGGAGCAGGTGTGTCAGGTGGAATTATCGGAGACGCCCCCGGGGAGCCTTACAAGTCGATGGACCGCTAGGATATGCTGACCGTGAGTCCTACAGGCTGTCTGTTGACCCGGGTGCGCGATCCATTCCGGCAGGTGAAGCGGCTATTGTTTCTGTAGAAGTCTTCCACTTGGAAGCGTCTCCCTCAAGAGCTTGCAGACCACGGCACGGCCGAGCAGGGCAGCCAACGTCTTTGTCTCAGCACGGGCATGCCCGCGGCCAATGGCAATGGAAGGACCTGGCGCCCTGTCGTCCTGCCGTCATGCCCTCTGCTCCTGCATGCACGCAGCTGGCTGGAGCGTAGAAGTGGACTGGGAAGTGGAGGATATCGGTTGAGGGTGGAAGTGAAGGGTGAAGAAGGAAAAAGAAAGGAAACTGGATGGGAAAGTTTCGAGTAGGAGGGAATGACCTAGGGGAAGTAGGAGCGAGGAAGCGGGGAGAAGAGGAGCAAGCTCTTTGAAGAAAGGCCGCAAGGAAAGGGGATGGAGCGGCCGCCGGCCTGGTTTGTGGACCGAGTGGCCGCCGCCGAGCGTGACTCCGGACCCGTCTTCATCCTCCATGTGGCAAAGGCGGATCACTTTCACGCCCATTCATTCCTACGCTCGAATTCGTGGCCTTGAACTCCCACGCCCACCCCAACGCTCGGATTCACGCCCATTCATTCCCACGCCCACTCC
>NC_091571.1:39881186-39903686 GCF_042767895.1 Penaeus vannamei
TCTTCCTCTCCCTCTCCCTCCTCCTCCTCCTCCTCTCTCCCTCCCTCCCCTCTCTCTTTCTTCTTCTCTTTTTCTCTTTCTTATACGCTCCTTTGTTATTTCCCTTTCTCTCCCCCGCTCCTCCCTTTTCCTTCCTCTGTCCACTTCTCTCTCCCATCTCCCCCCCTCCGTCGCCCTCCCTCCCTGCTTTCCTTTCCTGCGCCTCCCCCGTCCTGCATTCGCCCGTGAGTGTGTTCACCCCCGTGTGCCAGGGCGAGTAGCAAGCTGCGAGGCGTCTGCGGCGGGAAGCCAAGGGCGTGGGAACGTCCTCAGCGGGGCACGGGAGCCCTGTGGGACGGGGGTTGCGACTACCGGAGGACCTGTCATGTTCCGAGGCGGTTCCACGGCCGGTTAATGAATATGCAATTCCGTAATAAAGCTCTGGAGGTAAATATGACCCATTTTTTGTCTGAATTTCTTTGTGGAAATTGAGGAAGTTTACTTTTTTTCCCTCCTGTTAGTGGCGGAGATCAGAGTAATTTGCCCTCCTCCCTCCATCGCGTGGAGAGGGGGGAGGGGGAGAGGACACGGAGGGGCGAGTGGCGTTGGCTGGAGGCGAGATGCTCAGAAAGCGTCTGTCGATAATGGTCTTGTTTTTCTCCTCTCTTTGTATCTCGGTATATATACTCTTTCCCTCTGCCACAGATTAGAATAATGCGCGCCTGTGTAGGGATTAGAGATTGGCTTGCAGGAGGGAGTGTTATGAGAGGATACATCAAGCGCCGAAATTACTTGCATGATAGAGTTGGGGCGAAGGAGAAAGAACCGAGAGGGTTTTGTTTGATGATGATGAGGTTGAGGGCGGCGAGGAGGCGGGAAAAAGAGGGAGAGAAATGGTCGCGATGCATTTAGTTAATTCAGCTCAGCGAAGGGTATCGTTTCCTCGCATCGCTGTGGTTATTGTCGCGAGATCACTTGGAAGGCATCTGGGTCGTCTGTGCTGGCTGCGCGGGGGAGGGGGGGGGATAGCGACGGAGGAATAAACTGATGAAAAGGAGGGAACAAAGGAAGAAGGAAAGGGGAGAATATGACGGAGGGAAGAAAATGAGAAAGAAAGGGCAGAATAAAAGATAATGGGATGGAAGACAGGAAGGACAGAATTATAAGGGGAGGGAAAAAAGAAAGGAGAGAATATGATAAAGGGAGGGATGAAAATGAGAAAGAGCAGAATGAATGATAAAGGGAGGGAGGGAAGGAAGAATGAAAGGAGAGAAAATGAAAAAGAGAGTGAAGAAAGTGAGAAAGAAAGGAACGGATGATAAAGGGAAGAGTGAAATGAGTGTTTGAGCAAGCGAGAGGTCGGGAGGGCGGAGGAAGGGGGGAGGGGGGGCCTGAAATGGAAACAAGATCAAAGAACGAAAGAAAAGTCCCTTTTTGAACCGGACGGAAGCAGACTGTTGCAGCTTCCTATCCGCGCGAATGAACAGCCGCGGTTCCGCTGTGCCGCCGCTTCTTTGTGAAATTTAACCGAAGGAAATCGTGGAATTCGAGTTCGGAATGAGAGGAAGGGGAGAGACGTAAATATATGCAAACTGGGGGAGCGCATGGCCTATTAGCCCTTATGTATTCAATGGACTCAGCGAGGCAATTTTCTGAGCACTTTATCGAGCTTTAAATAGTTTTCGCAGCCCGGGATGGAATCAAACCCGCTGCTTATGCATGGTTGGAATATAGATTCTTCAAATAGCAGATTCATGCTAATTTTATCATCGTTTGGGGTTATGACGCCTACTTTTCAACTGTTTTTGTTAATTTTGCATGCACGGTGTGAGTAAAAATAGCTTTCATTGACCACGAATGTGCTCGTCGGAGCGGCCCTTCGTCGGCGGTGGAACGGCAGACTAACGTAAATTTGGGTGAAGAGTAAGCTTTACATGGATGAAGAACAGGTGTGGGAACAAACAAACAAAGCTGTTAAAGTAAAACATGTATCTGTATAAATGAATGAATGAATATAGCTGTCCAGGCATAGGCCTAGTGCATATCGAAAGACCGATAAAGCCTTACATGGGAAAAGGAGAAAGCTCTATAGAGCTACACCTGCGAATGTCGTCCCTGAGTGCTCGTAGGTGACAAATGAGCTGGGTTATCGCCAGGTGCACAAAGGCGAACCTGTGAAATAGATTTGAATGAATTAGCGAGGCGATGTCTGACAGGGCGAGCCGTGACCCTAGAAATGACCTCGGGCAAGCACTACTGTCAGGTCACGCGGGCCTTGGTACTTGCCACGACCGTCGGGCCATATTTACGAGTGTTGCTGGCTGCTGCGTTATTGTTGGCTTCCAGAAGGGGAATGGAGTTCGGCCTGAAAACGCAATTTCCGCGGCGGGCTGAGGCAGGCGAGCGAGTGGCGTGTTGATGGTAATTCAGGGCGCTGGATGTTGGGTAATTGGCAACTCGGCGAATAATGTCGGCTCGGGTCACGTCAGGTCAGAGCCCGGCCTGACCCCGATTAGCGGACCTAATATGATAAAGTCGCTTTTTTCTCTGTGAATTTGAATTGCAAGGCGCAGATGCTACTCATTACAACATGGGGGCTGAGGTATGCGAGGGATTTGGCTTTTGGCTGTGTAGATAACGCGGGATTTTTGGAAAGGCGAGCGTCCGATGGCTTTCGCCTGAGCGGGGATTTAACCAGAGAATCCTCTGTTTTTCATTCTTGATGGCTTTTCGGCTGGGGTGGGGTTGGGGAGGGGGGTACTCGAGGATGTATACCTTATGGCAGGAGCGCATAAAGGCTGTTGTCAAGTGTCTCATCCCCGCCCACCGCCCCTGACATTCGCCCTCCATGTCAACGGGAGCCTGTGTGTATTTCGAGCGGGGAAAAGTGCGCACCGTTAGGACAGCGCAGCGCATCCTTGAAGCGTTTTCTTGAGAAGCGGCGCCAGAGGACATAGAAGAGACCGGCGTTGGCAGCCCTGACGTCGGGGCCTCTATTGTGCTGCAGAAACACGAACAAAAACGACGGAAGGTTTTTAAGAAAACATTTAAAACTAAATCAAGGAGTTTCCCCGAGTGAGTTGTTTTCTCTGTTCCTGCTGATGCATTTTGTTCTCCCGCGGAAAAGATTGGCCGAGCTACAAAGCGTCGCTGCGGGGAACGAAGGCGAGGGTCGCGCAGGGGCTGAGCGGGAGGGAACCGTTCCCCGCCTAGAACGGCAATGGGCAAATGGTGAAGGCTAGTTGAGGTGACGAAGCGAAGCGCAACTACATGAATAATTGGGTTCTTAATCGATAACTTGGCAGTTTAGCCATTCCTTTATCAGCGCGGCTGTTTTTGTCTGTGTATGTTGGGACACGCGTCGGGGTCCGCCTGTGGGAGGAATGTTCCGTCCCTCTGGGGGGGGGAGCAATTTTGCAGGTAAAGAAGAGGGGGAGGAGGGGGCTTTTGGGCGGATGCTTAGCTTCTTAGTCGTGGGTGGAGAGGCGTGGGGTCGAAGGGAGGGAGAGTGGGGGAGGGGACGGGGACTTTGTTTAGGGTCAGGTCGCGAGGCGGAGAGAGCGTTTCGGGATGTTTGTTTTTGTTACGAGTTTTTCTCTTGAAATTTTCCTCGAAGTCGCGCGCTTTCCCCTCTTGGTTATACGAGCGAGGGATTTATACATCTAGGCGTCCGTGAATTGGCATCGCCTGTCGGCTTCGAGCGGATCGCTTCCCTTCCGGGGTGACCCTTCGTCTTCATCGCAGACCTTCGCTGGTTGGGCGCCTAGAACGCAAGCGCCACCGTCTTGTTTGGTCGTTTTCGATCTCGACTGAAAATACAAGACGATGCACAAGATAGGCTCGCACTCTCCTCTCACTCCGTCCCCGGCTCCTCCCCTATTCCCCGACTCATTCCCCAGTCCACTGTCCCCCAGTCACCGTCCTCCCTCCCACACACCCCTCCCCCTTCCCCCGCCCCTCCCCCATCCCATTAAGGCCAGTTCCAGACTCCCGCCAAGGAATGGAAGCACCGTCGGGGTATTAATGGGAGGGGGGTCGTATTTTCCTAATTAAGCTCGTGTCCTTTGAGTTTGATCCCTCACCAAGGGAACACGACTTGGTGTCCGAACAACCTTTAGGATCGCTCCTTGAATTAATATTTGGATTTATTTGAAAGTCTGGAATTTTTGTTGTCGATTTCTTTGTTAGCGTGGCGCTCTCTCTGTCTGTCTCTGTCTGTCTGTCTGTCTGTCTCTCTCTCTGTCTGTCTGTCTCTGTCTGTCTGTCTGTCTGTCTCTCTCTCTCTCTCTCTCTCTCTCTCTCTCTCTCTCTCTCTCTCTCTCTCTCTCTCTCTCTCTCTCTCTCTCTCTCTCTCTCTCACTTTTTTTCTCTTTCCATTCCTTTCTCTTTCTTTTCTTAAACGCTCCTTTGTTCTTTCCTTCTCTCTTCTATTTCTCCTTCCCCCTTTCTCTACCTCTCCCTCCCTCCCTCTTCCATTGGTGCAGTGCAAGCCTTGTGAAGTCTAAAGCGGTTCGCAAGTGCGCTTGGGCGCAGTCGTTGTTTATGACGGCAATTAGCAGCCAGGGATGGCGCGGAGGTGGTGTATGATGGGAGTTAAAATTGTGTCGCCTGTCAGCCATGCCCCCTCCCCTCGCCCCCCGCCCCCGGGCCTGGGGTGGAAGCACAATAATTTGTGTAGAATACAGCATACAGGGTGTCTGCACGAGATGAAAGTTGCGTTGGAAGTAAAAGATATTTCCTTGCATTACGAATGGCCGACTTTTATTCTCGAGCTGTTGGAAACGCGAAGGAGCAGAAGACGATGTAGGGCGTAAGGAGCGAAAAGAGGCGTGTGGGGGGGGGAGGGGGTATCCGAAAAAGATTTTCGTCGCAGCATATTAGCCGTAAGAAAGAGCGCCCCCGAATCCTGCAGGATGGAAGGAACATCAAAGAAGGAACGGAATGGGACGAAGTGGATAGATGGGAGACCCGCTGAGGGATCAATGGCTGAGTGATGATCCACGCTGCAGCGGGGGGGGGGGGGGGGGTATGGAATGAGTAGGGGCGTGGGGGAGCACAGGAGAGGCTTGCTCGTTGCTCAGTCGGAAGTCACGGCGACCAAGAACGCACCGAGGAAGATGGAAAGAGTAAGTTCGTGGATGGCAAGAGTGCGGATTCAGTTATTCAGGAGTAGGGATTGCGGTAAGGATGTGCCCAGTAGATGAGGGCTGATTGGAGGATCCGATTAGCCCCGGCGCCGGGAATTTGTCATGTCCACTGAAGTTTTGTGAAATGTTTGCACAAGGAAGGCTCACAAGTGCTCAGCCACCAATGATTATCATTATATGCATTGTACTCATGGTAATGTTATTAATACTACTAGCAATATTGAATAAGATAAACGTCTCCGGAAATCCAAGTGACGCGGCCCAACCTTGCACCTGTACAAGGTTTCTCAGCATGGCTCTCGGGGATCTTTTGTAATCCGCGCTTTGCGTCCTGCGGCAAAGGCCTCGAGGGAGAGATGCACAGTGAATGTTAGTTTGTCTCGTGGAAAGCCGAAGACCCAGGCCTACAGGCAGTCGTATCGGTGCTCTCCGCAAGGAAACGTGCGGAGGAGGCGGCGGCTGTTCGCTGGGCGTCGCCGCTAGCGGAACTGTTCGTCCGCACAGAAGGAATCCCAGACAACGGTGGCGCTCTGCGGCGGCAGGATCCTTCACGTCGCCGTCGACCAGTCCTTTCGCTCCGTCCTTCGAACTGCGGATGCGCATTGTCGGCGAGATTATCTGCCCTCGACTTGAATGGGGTATTACTTTGACCTCAGGATTATCCTGCGTGGATCAGCTGGCAGATTACGGTGTATTACTGGCTTGGACCGGAGAGAGGAAAGGGGAATGAGACGAGATGGTATGAGGGGTTGGTGCAGGGCGTAACTTGGAAGCTCTGGGCCGATATTCGTCCCGACTCGTCAACCTTCGCCCCAAACGGTTCTCGCAGATGGAAAGAAAGTGCACACGGCTGCGAGGAGGGGATAGGGGTAATACGAATGGGGGGGGGGGGAGCTTGGTTCTTTGTGCTGCACGTTGTTTACAGCCTCCCTTTGCGCCTACGCTGCGGGCTTTATTACCTCTGAAATTTTGGGTCGCTGGCATTCAGACCGAGTCACTCCTTTTTCTAAAGTCGGAGACAAACTGAATTAATCAGTTTTCGCGAAAGGGTTCGGAGCGAAGGAGAAAGCAACGTTTTGAGAAATTTACGGCGTTGGTATACACGGGAAGATGGCTATGGACGAGTTGGAAGCAAATAGGAAGGGGAATGAGAGAGAGAGAAAAAGAATGAGAGTGAGAGAGAGAAAAAAATGAGAAAAAAATGAGAGAAAAAAATGAGTGAGAGAGAAAACAATGAGAGAAAACAATGAGAGAGAGACAATGAGTGAGAGAGAGACAATGAGTGAGAGAGAGACAATGAGTGAGAGAGAGACAATGAGTGAGAGAGAGACAATGAGTGAGAATGAGAGACAATGAGTGAGAATGAGAGACAATGAGTGAGAATGAGAGACAATGAGTGAGAATGAGAGACAATGAGTGAGAATGAGAGACAATGAGTGAGAATGAGAGACAATGGGAGAGAATGAGAGAGAGACAATGGGAGAGAATGAGAGAGAGACAATGGGAGAGAATGAGAGAGAGACAATGGGAGAGAATGAGAGAGAGACAATGGGAGAGAATGAGAGAGAGACAATGGGAGAGAATGAGAGAGAGACAATGGGAGAGAATGAGAGAGAGACAATGGGAGAGAATGAGAGAGAGAGACAATGGGAGAGAATGAGAGAGAGAGACAATGGGAGAGAATGAGAGAGAGAGACAATGGGAGAGAATGAGAGAGAGAGACAATGGGAGAGAATGAGAGAGAGAGACAATGGGAGAGAATGAGAGAGAGAGACAATGGGAGAGAATGAGAGAGAGAGACAATGGGAGAGAATGAGAGAGAGAGACAATGGGAGAGAATGAGAGAGAGAGAGAGAATGGGAGAGAATGAGAGAGAGAGAGAGAATGAGAGAGAATGAGAGAGAGAGAGAGACAATGGAGAGAGAGAGAGAGAGAGAGAGAGAAAGAGAGAGACAATGAGAGAGAGAGAGAGAGAGATAGAGAGAGAGAGACAATGAGAGAGAGAGAGAGAGAGAGAGAGAGAGACAATGAGAGAGAGAGAGAGAGAGAGATGCGAGACGAGCAAATGAGAGAGAGAGAGAGAGAGACAATGAAAGAGAGAGAGAGAGAGAGAGAGAGACAATGAGAGAGAGAGAGAGAAAGAGAGAGACAATGAGAGAGAGAGAGAGAGAGATAGAGAGAGACAATGAGAGAGAGAGAGAGAGAGAGAGAGAGAGACAAATTGAGAGAGAGAGAGAGAGAGAGAGAGACAGAGAGAGAGAGAGAGAGAGAGAGAGAGACACACAATGAGAGAGAGAGAGAGAGAGAGAGACACACAATGAGAGAGAGAGAGAGAGAGAGAGACACACAATGAGAGAGAGAGAGAGAGAGAGAGACAATGAGAGAGAGAGAGAGAGAGAGAGAGAGAAAAAGAGAGAGACAGAGAGAGAGACTGAGAGAGAGAGAGAGACAGAGAATGAGAGAGACAGAGAGAGAGAGAGAGACAATGAGAGACAATGAGAGAGAGAGAGAGAGAGAGACAAAGAGAGAGAGAGAGAGAGAGACAAAGAGAGAGAGAGAGAGAGAGACAAAGTAGAGAGAGAGAGAGAGAGAGACAAAGAGAGAGAGAGAGAGACAATGAGACAATGAGAGAGAGAGAGAGAGAGAGAGAGAGAGACAATGAGAGAGAGAGAGAGAGAGAGAGAGAGAGAGAGACAATGAGAGAGAGAGAGAGAGAGACAATGAGAGAGAGAGAGAGAGAGACAATGAGAGAGAAGAGAGAGAGAGACAATGGAGAGACAGAGACAGAGAGAGAGAGACAATGAGAATGAGAGAGAGAGACAATAGAGAGAGAGAGACAATGAGAATGAGAGCGAGAGACAATGAGAGCGAGAGACAATGAGAGCGAGAGACAATGAGAGCGAGAGACAATGAGAGCGAGAGACAATGAGAGCGAGAGACAATGAGAGCGAGAGACAATGAGAGCGGGAGACAATGAGAGCGGGAGACAATGAGAGCGAGAGACAATGAGAGAGAGAGAGAGAGAGAGAGAGAGAGAGAGAGACAATGAGAGAGAGAGAGACAATGAAAGAGAGAGAGACAATGAGAGAGAGAGAGAGAGAGAGAGACACACAATGAGAGAGAGAGAGAGAGAGAGAGAGACACACAATGAGAGAGAGAGAGAGAGAGAGAGACACACAATGAGAGAGAGAGAGAGACAATTAGAGAGATGTAAAGAAAAGGAACAGCGTCCTTGAGTGATGTCTCCGGGCGCGGAAGAGAGCGCTTCCCACAGGACCTGCCCCTCAGCCCCCACTGCAGCGCCTTTCTCTCGGAGGCAACGCTGGTGACTGACGATTCGTATCACACTATGCGACAATCATCTTTATAAACAGTTATGCTCCTTTAATCCCTCCAAAGTAACTCGCCGCCGCCCGGCCGCCGCGCTGGCCTCGTGCCTGGGTCCGCCGCCACAAAGAAACCGGGCCGCGAGTCCAACGTGAGAGAAAGTGACGGGAGATCGCTCGAGATCACGATCTCTCGTTCTGGCGCTATGAGCATGAGCGAGAGTACTGGGCGCGCCTGGGTCCCATGGCGGGCTTCTGGGCATGAGCACCGAGTCGCACAAGAAGTCATCGCATACTTCGGAAACCCATCCGAGGCAAACGGCAACGCAGCGAGAAGTGCAGCAGCAACACGCAACATCAGCTCCAGTCTTTCTGACAAAAACTTAATTAACTTTCGATCTCGCTGCGATCCGCGCCTCCGAGAAAGCGCCGCCTCTTACGGCCGCCCCTTCCCTTCGCCCGACGGCCTCAGTTACAAGAAGCTCCGCCGCCAAACCTCAAATTAGTGCCCACGACTTGCCCGGCCGCCGCCACTGGCCTCTCCACCGAGCGCTGCAAAAGGACGAGCCCCTCAGGTCCTCCTCTAAGCCTCCCCTGTGGCGTTCCCGCGGACATGACCACGCGCCAAGGACACGGTTCAGTCTACCTCCAGACCTCTTCAAGTCGCCCTCGCAAAATCTATGCGTTCAAACGCCTAACTATAGCTCTTAATAACAGACGGCCTGTAGGAACTACCAATCCTTTCTTCTTCTTCACCAATTTCCTCTTCCTTCCACTCTCCTCCCCCCCCCGTCTCTCCTCTTCCTCCTTTTTGGCTTCTCTCCATTCCCTGCCCCCCCCCCAACCCCCAACCCCACCCACGCACGACAGACTTCGAGGCGAATGGACGCGCGATTTCCCCGTCGTCGGCAGACTCAAGTTACGGCGAATCGACTTGCTCCGCTCGCCGAACCCGTCGCGTGGGAATCCGACTTTCTACCCAACTTCAGTCCGTCCTTCGGCGAACCTCGAAATTTTCACTAACGACGGGAAAGAAACGGCCTCGCTCCCGCCCACGAGTCGACCTAACATTAGGTCTCTTTCTCTGTCCCTCACTTTCCTTCGACACTTCTTTTATTCCGTTTATGTTTTCCTTCTTCTCTATCCATACTCCACAACTCGATCTTGCTCTCGCTCCAAGTCCACCTTAAATTACGGCGCAGCCCCAGCCCTCGCGCCTCCCCGATTCCAATTTTCCATTCCCGTGTCCTGCCCTCGCCATCAGCTGGAACTCCTCCGCCCGCCCGCGTTATCGCCGCCCTCCCTTGCTTCCATCTCTCCCACCTTTACCAGAGACCCTCGATTCGTCACTGCTTTCCATCCATCTCCCCTCGGACATCCATTTCCCTTGCGCTTCCCACCTCTTTTTTCTATCCCCTTCTCCCTCATTCTCTCATTATCCCTCTCTCACTCATTTTCGTTCTCTCTCTCTCTCTCTCTCTCTCTCTCTCTCTCTCTCTCTCTCTCTCTCTCTCTCTCTCTCTCTCTCTCTCTCTCTCTCTCTCTCTCATACTCTCTCTCTCTCATACTCTCTCACTCAGGGAAAATTTTCCCTCTCCCTCCCTGTTTCCCTATCTCCCTCCTTCCTCCTCCCTAACCCCTTCCCCTCTCTTCCCTTTCTCGCTCTGCTGCTTTCTCTTTCTCGTTTCCCTTTTTGCTCTGTTTCCCCGCTCAGCCTCCCTTCTGCTTAGCGTTATCGCATTGGCCGGTGTGCCGGTAACCGACGAGCAGCGCGTCAGTGCCACTTTCCCCTCGACTGCTCCCTTGGCGTCGCTTGGGGCTCCTCCTGCAGTCACCATGACAACCATTTACAACCCCGAGTTACTGGGTGCGTTTATGGAAGAATCACTTCGGAAGGCAGGGAGGGAGGTTGCTAGGTGGGGAGGAGTAGGGGAGAAGGAAGGAAGGGTGGGTGGGGGGGGGGAGAGCGGGTGAGGAGAAGGGGAAGCAGGGGATCCAAGTGGGGTCGGCGCTCCGCGATGATGGGCGGGTGAGGGGCCTCGTCACACTCGAGTCCACCGCCAGGAGGAAGCCGGAGTGCGGCCGATGACGCGAGGTGGCCGGAGCGGCGGGGCGAGCGCTCTCGGAGTGGCGCGAGTGGATTCCGTCGGGCAGTCTGTTTGGAGGAGATGTGGGGGGAGGGGGAGGGGGAGCCGTTACCTCTGTTCGAGGCAGGAGAAGCGAGGGCAAGGGCTAGTTGGCGATGTTACCAGCACGGAACTCTCGTCCTCGTGGTGAGGGTGAGTGTTGCCGTTGGGGAAAGAGCAAGTGCGTATTCTTGCGTCTGCTGCTTGGTTTGGGCGGCGCGTGACGTCGGTCAGAGCGAGGCTTATTGGCAAGCGGAGATGGGGGAGGGGGAGAGGGAAGGGCTGCTTGCGTGTGCGCCTTGTACATTATCTTGAGGATGTGACCGTGAGCGGTGTGCGTGCCAGGGTTAGTGTGTGATATTCGGCAGGAGGTGTTCACCCGACACTAGGCTAACCTGTCCTCACGGAACCAGACACCTCACAGCTGACAAAGATCCCCGCTTGCCGAGGGAGGTGCTGTTGTTGCTGTCGCTCTTTCGAGGGCGAGAGTGCTTGTACTGCTGCCGTTGTTTGTCGCTCTCGCTGTTGCGAAAGAGCTTTTGAAACTGGCACTGCTCTTGAGGCGTCGAGGGAGAAGAGGGGCTGCATGCGTCGCGAAAGTGGAATCGTCTTGTTTTGCTTGATGCATCACGTGCTCCTGTTGCTGATGCATTGATGCCGATGTTAGTTGCAGATATTGCCAAACGCTGTGAGTTCTTTACACTGGATGGCATTTCAGAGAGGGCGGAGGAAAACCATCAGTGGATGATAAATGCAGACCTAGAGAAAACGGAGAGGGAAAGAGAGGGAGGGGGAGAAGGAAGCAGAGGGAGAGGGAGAAGGAAGCAGAGGGAGAGGGAGAACGAAGGAGAAGGAGAGGGAGAACGAAGAAGGAGAAGGAGAGGGAGAACGAAGAAGGAGAAGGAGGAGGAGAGGGGGAGAACGAAGAAGGAGAAGGAGAGGGAGAACGAAGAAGGAGGAGAAGGAGAGGGAGAACGAAGGAGGAGGAGGAGAGGAGAACGAAAGGGAGGGAGGAGAGGGAGAACGGAAGGAGGAGGGAAGAGGGAGAACGAAGAAGGAGAAGGAGGAGGAGAGGGAGAACGAAGGAGGAGGAGAGGGAGAACGAAGAAGGAGAAGGAGAGGGAGAACGAAGAAGGAGGAGAAGGAGAGGGAGAACGAAGGAGAAGAAGATGGAGAACGAAGGAGAAGAAGATGGAGAACGAAGGAGAAGGAGATGGAGAACGAAGGAGAAGGAGACGGAGAACGATGGAGAAGGACTTGGAGGACGAAGGAGAAGAAGATGGAGAACGAAGGAGAAGGAGAGGGAGAACGAAGAAGGAGGAGAAGGAGAGGGAGAACGAAGAAGGAGGAGAAGGAGAGGGAGAACGAAGAAGGAGGAGAAGGAGAGGGAGAACGAAGAAGGAGGAGAAGGAGAGGGAGAACGAAGAAGGAGGAGAAGGAGAGGGAGAACGAAGAAGGAGAAGGAGAAGGAGACGGAGAACGATGGAGAAGGAGGAAGGAGAAGGAAACGGAGAACGAAGAAGGAGAAGGAGAAGGAGAGGGAGAACGAAAGGAAGGAGAAGGAGAAGGAGAGGAGAGAACTGAAGAAGGAGAAGGGAGAAGGAGAGGGAGAACGAAGAAGGAGAAGGAGAAGGAGAGGGAGAACGAAGAAGGAGAAGGAGAAGGGAGAGGAGAACGAAGAAGGAGAAGGAGAAGGAGAGGGAGAACGAAGAAGGAGAAGGAGAAGGAGAGGGAGAACGAAGAAGGAGAAGGAGAAGGAGGAGAGGGAGAACGAAGAAGGAGAAGGAGGAAGGAGAGGGAGAGGAGAACGAAGAAGAAGGAGAAGGAGAAGGGAGAGGGAGAAATCGAAGAGAAGGAGAAGGAGAAGGAGAGGGAGAACGAAGAAGGAGAAGGAGAAGGAGAGGGGAGAACGAAGAAGGAGAAGGAGAAGGAGAGGGAGAACGAAGAAGGAGAAGGAGAAGGAGAGGGAGAACGAAGAAGGAGAAGGAGAAGGAGAGGGAGAACGAAGAAGGAGAAGGAGAAGGAGAGGGAGAACGAAGAAGGAGGAAGAGAAGGAAGGAGAGGGAGAACGAAGAAGGAGAAGGGGAGAAGGAGAGGGAGAACGAAGAAGGAGAAGGAGAAGGAGAGGGAGAACGAAGAAGGGAGAAGGAGAAGGAGAGGGAGAACGAAAGGAGGGAGAAGGAGAAGGAGAGGGAGAACGAAGAAGGAGAAGGAGAAGGGAGAGGGGAAGAAGGAGAAGGAGAAGGAGAGGGAGAACGAAGAAGGAGAAGGAGAAGGAGAGGGAGAACGAAGAAGGAGAAGGAGAAGGAGAGGGAGAACGAAGAAGGAGAAGGAGAAGGAGAGGGAGAACGAAGAAGGAGAAGGAGAAGGAGAGGGAGAACGAAGAAGGAGAAGGAGAAGGAGGAGGGAGAACGAAGAAGGAGAAGGAGAAGGAGAGGGAGAACGAAGAAGGAGAAGGAGAAGGAGAGAGGAGAACGAAGAAGGAGAAGGAGAAGGGAGAGGGGAAGAAGGAGAAGGAGGAGAAGAGGGAGAAACGAAGAAGGAGAAGGAGAAGGGGAGAGGGAGAACGAAGAAGGAGAAGGAGAAGGAGAGGGGAGAACGAAGAAGGAGAAGGAGAAGGAGAGGGAGAACGAAGAAGGAGAAGGAGAAGGAGAGGGGAGAACGGGAAGAGAAGGAGAAGGAGAAGGAGAGGGAGAACGAAGAAGGAGAAGGAGAAGGAGAGAGGAGAACGAAGAAGGAGAAGGAGAAGGGAGAGGGAGAACGAAGAAGGAGAAGAAGGAGAAGGAGAGGGGAGAACGAAGAAGGAGAAGGAGAAGGAGAGGGAGAAACGAAGAAGGAGAAGGAGAAGGGAGAGGGGAAGAAGGAGAAGGAGGAGAAGAGGGAGGAGAACGAAGAAGGAGGAAGGAGAAGGAGAGGGAGAACGAAGAAGGAGAAGCTAGAGAAGGAGAGGGAGAACGAAGAAGGAGAAGGAGAAGGAGGAGGGAGAACGAAGAAGGAGAAGGAGAAGGAGAGGGAGAACTGAAGAAGGAGAAGGAGAAGGAGAGGGAGAACGAAGAAGGAGAAGGAGAAGGAGAGGGAGAACGAAGAAGGAGAAGGAGAAGGAGAGGGAGAACGAAGAAGGAGAAGGAGAAGGAGAGGGAGAACGAAAGAAGGAGAAAGAAGGAGAAGGAGAGGGAGAACGAAGGAGAAGGAGAAAGGAGAGGGAGAACGAAGAAGGAGAAAGGAGAAGGAGAGGGAGAACGGGAAGAAGGAGAAGGAGAAGGAGAGAGGAGAAAAGGGGAAGAAGGAGAAGGAGAAGGAGAGGGAGAACGAAGAAGGAGAAGGAGAAGGAGAGGGAGAACGAAGAAGGAGAAGGAGAAGGAGAGAAGGCAAGAACGAAGAAGGAGAAGGAGGAAGGAGAGGAGAACGAAGGAGAAGGAGGAGGGAGGCGAAGAAGGAGAAGGGAGAAGGAGAGGAGAACGAAGAAGGAGAAGGAGAAGGAGAGGGAGAACGAAGAAGGAGAAGGAGAAGGAGAGGGAGAACGAAGAAGGAGAAGGGAGAAGGAGAGGGAGAACGAAGAAGGAGAAGGAGAAGGAGAGGGAGAACGAAGAAGGAGAAGGAGAAGGAGGAGGGAGAACGAAGAAGGGAGAAGGAGAAGGAGAGGGAGAACGAAGAAGGAGAGAAGAGGGAGAAGGAGAGGGAGAACGAAGAAGGAGAAGGAGAAGGAGAGGGAGAACGGAAGGAGAAGGGAGAGGGAGAGGGAGAACGAAGAAGGAGAAGGAGAAGGAGAGGGAGAACGAAGAAGGAGAAGGAGAGGGAGAACGAAGAAGGAGGAGAAGGAGAGGGAGAACGAAGGAGAAGGAGAGGGAGAACGAAGGAGAAGGAGAGGGAGAACGAAGGAGAAGGAGAGGGAGAACGAAGGAGAAGGAGAGGGAGAACGAAGGAGAAGGAGAGGGAGAACGAAGGAGAAGGAGAGGGAGAACGAAGGAGAGGGAGAGGGAGCGGGAGCGTTAAGGAGAAAGGGAAGGAGAGAGGGAAGATCGCCACCCAGATACGGCGCCAGGGAGGAGGTGGCGACGGAAGTGGTTCATCATGCCAGGCCGGCGGCGGAGGTGCCGGTGCGTCGTGGTGGCCGCCGCCATGTGCCTGGCCAGGCGCTGGGTCTTCGTCTGCGCTCGCGGGGAAAGGTCAGGTGAAACGGCGGGTTTTGTCTTCATTTCAGTGGAACTTTCGTTGAAAACTGGCCAGCTTCATATGTAGGCGCAAGACGTTTACAGCTAACGTTCATCTAGGTAGGAATGCGCTTAAATGTTCAAATGGAATTGGTTTGAAAGTTACTAACTTCGAGCAGCTGGGCATGGAAGATGTTTACCTTTAATCAGTCGAATGGGGAGAAGGGGTGAGGCATGGGAGAGGGAGGGAGCAGGGAGGTAGAAGGGATGGTGCAGGTGGGGACCGGAAGTCGTCGGGCAGGTGGGTCGTACCGGTTGGTGGGCGGACCTGAGTCTTAGCGACTCATCTCCCCCCCTCCCCCTTCCCCCCTGTCCTCGGCCGCTTTCTCATGTGCTTCCTCTCAGTCCGAAATGTGAATTATGAATCAGTCACGTCTTTAATGGCGGGATTGTGTTCTCGCTGCGCCATGCGGCAGACGACCCTCGTTTCTTACCAAGTTTTCCCTTCAACGGCTGAGCCGTTTTCTTTGTGGTTCGCTCTGTCGTCGCCCGTTTAATCCTGGCGCTTCTCGCTCCGTTCAGCCGTTCCATCCTCTCTGGAATCAGCCCGAACGCCATGCTCACGTTTAAAGATTTCTGCTTGAATAATTGTTTCCAAGTTAAGAGCCATTTACCTAATGCAATTCAGTTTAATCTAGTTTATACGCCATTATAGATGCTGAAAGAAATGTTTAACGTTGATACTTATACTTTTTTTTTTACTTTCCAGGTGGGTTAACTATTAACGATAATGAAGAGAGGTTATGTAAGTATATATTTATTTTTTATTGTGTGTCGCTAAGGTGTAATGCATTTTGTTTTGTGGCGGGAAGATCCCACGATCACCCGTTCGTCCCGAAGAATGTGAATGAGCGCCCGCCAGCCAATCGCGAGTCCGCAAGGCTTGGGCGGCCGGCCAATGGGAGAGCAGAGCAGCTTCTGAGAGAGATATAATCAGGTGTACCAGGTGATGAGCGGTGATTGGGCTCGGCGGATGTGGGTGTTTGGGAGTAGCGGGTCGCGCGGAGGTTCTGGTAACATTGTGGCGGCGGCGGCGCGGCGTGCGGGAGGCAGCGCGGGCGATGCGAACGTGAGATAAACGGGCGTCGGAAGCTGTAGGGGCTGGCGAGTATTGATCAGGACTTACTCACGCTCGTGCAAAATTAACATTGTCTTCACTGTGCGAGAAACGTTGCTGTTATTTGCAATGCTGTACTTTTGATATCATTACGCTATAACGGAACGTAGAAATTAACAACGTAGGCTTATTTCTTGAGAGATTTGGCTCTCGTGGACATAAGCGAATCGGTGAATGACAGGAAGCAAAAACGGAGTGAATGAGGCATGAATGAAAGGAGTTGATAAGAAGGAAGTGGAGAGCGCGAGAGAGAAAAAGAGAGAATTAGCGAGAGAAAGAAAAAGAAGTAGAGAGCGCGGGAGGAGGTTAAAATGATGATCGGGCTAACGAGAATAATTGTCACGAGCTGATGGCGGGAGTGGACAATGCGATGCTCTTGCCAGCGGTTAATTTCGTTATTGTTTCAGCGCCTCCGTCTGTGAATGGGTTTTCCTCCCGGTGCCAGACTCGCAGTCACTGGGAAATCCATTCTCGTCCTCGGCCAGTGCCTCCCTCCTCCCTTTCCTAATCCCAAACCGCACGGGGTCTAACGAGGCGGCATCCCATATCCGCACTCCATTAATTTCCTTTGAGCGCAGCTTCTGTCTCGCATTCTCCTCGCTTCCGGCCGACGCGCGGCGCAAGGGCGGCCCCGACACTCGCGCCCTCCTTGGCCACGACTTCGTGTGCCTTCTCCTGGCTTGTCTTACCGAGCGTTGGCTTAATATGTCTCGATTTAGCTTTGCCTTGCTTTCTCCCCCTCCTTATAATCCCCTTTTTTTGTTTCCATATTTCCTTCCTCCTGCTTTTTCAGTCCCAATTCTCTTTTCCCTCTTCTCCTCCCTCCTCCCTTCCCATGCCATCCTCTTTCTACCCACGTCTCCCCAGGCTACACAGTCGGACGTGCTCACCGGGGCTTGGTCGCTCTGACTACCCGCGGGCGAACATACCCTGCAGGCTCTTCGCCTCCCCCGTCCCCCTCTCCCTCCCCGCTCCCCCGTTCCCTTTCCCTTTCCCTGTCGCTTCCCCTCCCCCTTCCCTTGCCGCCTCCCGTCCCCTTCCCCCTCCCCCCTCCTCGCTGATCTGCTGACACCCCTTACCTCGGATTCGTCGTTCCTTCTCTTCCATCAGCCTTCCCCTCTCCTGTCTCGCTTCAATTTTCTCCTTTTCTGCATGAAGCTTGTCAATGATTTATTTTCTCTAGCAGCACCTCAGCCGCCATTATCATTGTCATAATCACCACTATTTATTCGTCATCATCAGCATCGTCGTCGTTATCACCAGAATCTGTCATCACCACCATCGCCTTCGTCACCAGCCCATCTTTGTCTTTGCTCCTGTTCCATTTTCGTTTTTGCTCTTCGCGATCATTTCTTTCCCCGCAACATTGCCCTCCCTTGTCCGCTCACCCCCCCCCCCCTTGCGTCTCTCCACTACCCTTGTCGGACCTTTGTTCAGGGCGCCCCCCCCCCTCTCCATCTTCGGCTTCATCTACCTGCTCCCTTCCCTCACCTCGTCCTGCCTCCCCCATCCCTGCTCTCCCCCACCCCTGCTCCCCCTGATCCCCAGACCGTACACACGACACAGTTTTTAGTGTCTGTTGATGTTTATCTTTAGAGAGCGTTTAAAGTGCGTTAAACGGCTGCTGCTGTGTAGTTTGAAGCGCAGCGTCGATGCGGACACTTTCATTTTGTCTTGAAGAGGATTTGTGGCGATTAGTTGATCTTTTTTCTCGCTCTGTCAACAACTTCTCGGCGAACCTGCAATGCCGTGACGCACCGGAGGCCGACAGATGTATTTCTTGCTCCTTGTTTTTCGATGTTGTTTCTTCGAGTTTCTTTGTTCTCGTCTCCTGATTTCCTGACGCCCCCCCCTCCCTGCTGTCTCATTTAGGTAGCGTCCGCCCGAGTGACTCGCGATCGGTTGTAATAGCCGTGTAATGCATTTCGCTTTGGCCGCGAGCAGTGTGCCTGCGCCCCATGAAGAGTCGCAGTCGCGTAAGGCGTTTGTGCCTTGCGTGGGACACCTTGTGGCGAGGCGTCCCTCGGAGCAGGAGTCTTGTCGGGGAGCTGCTCAGGCCACGGGTGTCGTAGTGTCTTAGCTACGTGTTGTCGTGGCCTGCGCGTGGTTCGCGTGATGGCCGCTGGCCAGAGCGCAGAGATTGTCGAAACGAAGACCCGTCGATTTCTCGGTCGGAGGAGGAAGGGCACGGGGAGGGGGGGGGGTTAAGTATCCAATTGGAGCAAGTTTATCAGTTACTGCGTCCTTGGGGCGAACGGCAGGGAACGGAATCCAGGTAACACTATATGTAGCACTGGCTGGGAGGAAGAAGGGCAGGTATAAAGATACGGTAGAATTGGTGAATGGGAGTAAGGTGGCCGGTGTCAGGTGTCACAGCTGGGCAGCCTCTCGGGTGTCGGGACCATTGCACGATATTTTGTTACGGGTCGAGATGAAATCCCTGTATCTCTGCCTCTAGAGAGGGAGTATTTGCGAGGTCGATGGGGAGGAAGGAGAAAAATCCGATGGAGGAATAGGAGGAGGAAAGCAGTTGAGGAGCCTATGATTTGTTTGTGCGCGCTGCCCGTGCAGCTCGCTGGCCACCGGCCGCCGCCAGCCCAGGTGAGCGCCGCTCGCTGCCTCCCTGATCACACGTTTCATTGTGTTGGTCTCACGCGACCCGCTGCCCGGGCTCGGCGAGGGCAGCGCGGCTTTGTTTTCCTTCGCTGTGGCATTGCAGTTCTCATCCTCCGACTGTGGTTTCACCGCATCATGTTATTTATCGCCCTCTCGTAACTCCCTGGTTTATGGGCGCCCTCTAGGAGGGCGAGGAGGGCGGAGGGCGTGGGTGAAGCTGTTGGGTGGTCTCAGGTGCGGGGATGGTGGCGGCGGGTGTGGCCGGGGGATCATAACAAATATGGCGAAGGGTATGTTAATGCCCCGAGTGAGAGGTGCATAGACGATAGCTTCGAGTAGCGGAGATAGGCGGGCGGGGGGGGGGGGATCAGAGCAGTGGGGGCCTTCCGAGCCCAGTGAGGTAGTAAAGGGCGTGTGGCCGGTCTTGTGGGCGGTGGGGAGGCGAAGGCGACACTGCCTTGCCTTCTTCCGTGCTTGTTCTGGTGGGCGGGCGCCCCTGTGCACTCTGGGATTTGAATCGAGGGAAAGAGCGAGAGCGGTAGGAAGGAGCGAAAGAGAAAGAATGGAGGAACTCGAGATCTGAGCCGCATGCAATCTTTGCGTGCGAGACGAAGTAAGTATCCTCGACCAGTGGCTGCAGAAGGTGTGTTGGTGGTAACATTGGCTGCGCAGGCGTCTGGGTGGTTGGTCGTCCTGTATGGGCCGGCGGACAGACGACCCCTGACCTCTGCGGCTGTTTGGTCGCCGCGTCAAAATTTCCCACTCGACACCCGCTCCTGTCGCTTTGCTCCCCGGATTGCGAGAATTCAACGCAGTGCCTGGGGACATCACTGAATTATGCGCTCAAAGACACCACGACAGTTTAAGACTTGTACAGCTGATATCGCCAGAGAAAAGGTGCACCTGGAAACAGGTGGGGATCCTGTGAGAATTGGATGACCATTGGGTGGCAACGGCCACAGGATCTCGGTATAATTACTGACAACCGCTAAGCGAAAAGCCATTTTACACAATTTCTTGTGGAAGTTCTCACGTATTGCTAATTAATCTGACCATCCAGGTGTGGAGACGCCCAGGGGATCGCACAGAAGACTTCCATTACATTTTTATTGGACCAAGTCTTGAAGGATAAAAGGTAATCGATTAGGCCTCGGAGGCTGCCGTTAAAGGGACACCGATAAGGCCACGGGTGATTGGGAAGTAACAGGATACGGGCAGATCACTTGCAAGATCCTCCCTAATCAGGGCTTTGTTGGGCTACGACTGAGGTCTCGGATTAGGGAGTGATGGGAGAGATTTCTGCAGGGAAGTGCCGGAGCATCACGACCTGTTTGTCTACAGAAAACCTTTTTCATTTCATCGCAATGCGTATTTGTTATACCAACATGCTTATAATGTTGCAGTAAATCTTGGGGTAAAGAGACCGACGCAGCCAAGAGCAGCAGTTCCAGGACAAGGATCTAGCAGTCGGGGAGCGAGGATGCTTGCTTGCCGGGAGACCCGCTGGCCGGTCACCCGTGTGAGGGACCACGTGTTCCGGGCGGGTCGGCGCTTGCATCGCTGGCTGTCTGGCCGAAGAATTGCTGAAGAATTGCTGCTGATCGCAAGAGAATCCTGGCTGCTGATCGAAAGAGGAGAAATGGCTTTCAATTTTCTGAGCGTTCGTTCAGAAGCGTTTTTGCCGTCGCTGTTCTTTCTCGCGGAACCTTTGTGTCCTGAATTAGCCGAAGGTGTGCCTGGAAGCCTTGGATCACTTCCCTTCCGAGCATCGAAATCTCTGGCCACGAATTCGGCGCCATCCGCCTGCCCGCGTGCCACTGCAGCCGAATTCTGCCCTGCCTGTCGTCACGACGGCCATCTTTACTACTCGTGTTTTCGTCCTTGTTTGGAGGTCGAGGCGGCATTTCGTTCTCCAAGAGACCACATCGGAAAAGGAAATTCCTCGCAGCAGCTCATTTCCCACGGCGGTCACGTGACGTCTGCCCTCCGCCCCCGCCGTCCCCTGTCGTTCACCCTTCCACGTAAGGCTGCCTTAGTCCTGCCGTGGAGAGGCTGGCCAGCAATGGACGTGCTCTCACCGGGTCCATTCGGGAATTCTGTCATTGTTATTTTATAAGATGGTGCAGGTCGAATAGATTTTTTTTTTTTTTTTTATCCCAAATGTACATTTACATACAAGGGACAATTTGTAAACACGAGACGATAGGTCAAGTTTTTTAAAACTAAAAAACAAAACTGAAAACCGCTTACTTGCCACACGCACTGCATTATATAATGTTTGTAATGCTCCCACCTTCCTCAGACCGTTATTATACTTGTCTTGCCAGCACAGTGGTTTCTCCCTCCCGCTCCCCCCTCCCCACACTGACCGGTTCTTCATGTAATTTAAATCCACCCCCCACCACCCCCGCCCCACAGACAAGGGCGGGGGAGGCTTCAAGCATTGTCTTGTGTGTGTGAGTGTATGTGTGCGTGCGGTAGTGTTTCTGATTCATTATGTATGGTTGGCTAACGTGTGTGTATTAGATATTTTGGATTGATCGTCCTTGCGTGGCGTTGTTTATCGCGTCTCCCGATGCTGATCATGATGACGGAAGCAGGCGTGTTCCAGTCCAGTCTGAACTGGAAATGCGTAATCCTATTAGGAGAGCTTAGTTCTAGACAGAGAAGATGGGCCCGGTCATTGTTTTCGACGTGGGCTCTGGATGGACGTGGGCGGCGTCGGGGACGAAGCCTTTCCTTTGTGCAGAAGAGCAGGCGATGCTTTCGTCGGTCGGGATTTGCTGAAGGCAATTTCCCTGCTTTGCTCCGAGGCCGGAAGGGTGGCGGCGCCCCGGGGTGGACGCGGCTGAAGGCGGGCTGTGGGTGAGTGCGGGTGAATAAGAACCCTGACTTCGCACGCAAGAGGGTGTGGCCGCTCTGAATGGGGGCAAGGGGCACGCACCGATGTCTGGGTATTAGATTAAAGGGACAATGCGGTGATCCTCTTCCCTTTACCCCCCTCCCTCTCCCCCTTCCCCTTTCCTGTAAATTTTCCTGATTTGTCCAAGAATCGCCTCTCTCTGGCCGAGGGACACACTCCCGCGGGATTTAGTGGATATTCTCGGCGGCCGTGAAGAGAGCGGACTCCTGGCCTGACGGGGCCAGCAATTTGCGGTCGTTTATGCTCCCTGTGTCCGCAGAGCGCCTCGAGAGTGGACGGCGAGTGCCCTGGGCCTGCGACCTCGCCAAAAATCCTATCTTGAAAAAACACTTGATCGCTGCGAGAGGGGGAATGTTGACGTGCGGGTTGGTCGGTACGGGGGGCGTCGAGGGAGGGGGCGGGGTCACGTCGCCGGCAAATCTGGCGGTGCGAGGAGCAGCCCCTAGCAAGGGAGATCGCAATCCTTCGGCATTTCCTCTCGTCTTTCTTTCTCAACAAAAGGTCTCGGGCTTTTTTTTCTTTCCTCCTCGCCCCTTTCTTTCGCGCGTTTCTCTGCTGATCCCTCAGCTCTCTTATTTTGCTTTTAGGCTTGAGTTTTGCCTCTTTCATCAACCATTGCTGTAGCACAGCCCTTGTTCCATGTCATCCTAGGGTTGCGTCGTCAGTTCCCTCGCGAAAGGATGTCACTCCTTTTCTGATTCTCAATTTATTTTTATGCCTTTCTAGTCGTATATATGGACAAAATTAATGTGGAATTGGGATATAGTTTTCCTTGCTGCACGCAAGAGAGAGGGAGGGGGGGAGAGAGAGAGAGAGAGGGAGAGAGAGAGAGAGAGAGGGAGAGAGAGAGAGGGAGAGAGAGAGAGAGAGAGGGAGAGAGAGAGAGAGAGAGAGAGAGAGAGAGAGAGAGAGAGAGAGGGAGAGAGAGAGAGAGAGGGAGAGAGAGAGAGAGAGAGAGAGAGAGAGAGAGAGAGAGAGAGAGAGAGAGAGAGAGAGAGCGAGAGGGAGAGGGAGGGGGAGGGAGGGAGAGAGAGGGAGAGAGAGGGGGAGAGAGA
>NC_091571.1:39908686-39933686 GCF_042767895.1 Penaeus vannamei
CTCCTTTTCCTTTTCCTTTTCCTTTTCCTTCTCCTTCTCCTTCTCCTTCTCCTTCTTCTTCTCCTTCTCCTTCTCCTTCTCCTTCTCCTTCTCCTTCTCCTTCTCCTTCTTCTTCTTCTCCTCCTTCTCCTTCTCCTTCTCCTTCTCCTTCTCCTTCTCCTTCTCCTCCGACCGCCCTGCCCAGCCCCTGTGCTATCTGCCCCGGGCTCCGCCGCAGTCGCCGCAGAGCGACACCGACAGCACAGTCCGGCCTGCCGAGCCGCTGGAACCCTTTGTGACTGCCAGGCGCTCGCGCCCTTTGTCCCCGCCACCTCGCCACAAGGGCGACCCCGTCCACCTCGCAGTCATTGCTACCAGCGCCGAACCTTCGGGGCCTGCGCCGTGCCCGACGCTCTGCCTCTCCTTAGCAACAGGAGAACCTCCTTTGTACAAACAAGGAACGGACCGCGAAGCTGCTCTCTGGCCGGCGCCGCGGGACACGCTGCCAAGGTGGATTTGCGAGGAACGGATTGAAGTCTGAGTAACCGTTTAGGAATACTGGATGCTTGCGAGTAAGGGCGGGAATGCAGGATGCCTGCGAGTAAGGGCGGGAATGCAGGATGCCTGCGAGTAAGGGCGGGAATGCAGGATGCCTGCGAGTAAGGGCGGGAATGCAGGATGCCTGCGAGTAAGGGCGGGAATGCAGGATGCCTGCGAGTAAGGGCGGGAATGCTGGATGCCTGCGAGTAAGGGCGGGAATGCTGGATGCCTGCGAGTAAGGGCGGGAATGCTGGATGCCTGCGAGTAAGGGCGGGAATGCTGGATGCCTGCGAGTAAGGGCGGGAATGCTGGATGCCTGCGAGTAAGGGCGGGAATGCTGGATGCCTGCGAGTAAGGGCGGGAATGCTGGATGCCTGCGAGTAAGGGCGGGAATGCTGGATGCCTGCGAGTAAGGGCGGGAATGCTGGATGCCTGCGAGTAAGGGCGGGAATGCTGGATGCCTGCGAGTAAGGGCGGGAATGCTGGATGCCTGCGAGTAAGGGCGGGAATGCTGGATGCCTGCGAGTAAGGGCGGGAATGCTGGATGCCTGCGAGTAAGGGCGGGAATGCTGGATGCCTGCGAGTAAGGGCGGGAATGCTGGATGCCTGCGAGTAAGGGCGGGAATGCTGGATGTGCGTTGTTGATGGGACCCGTCTACTCGGAAGAAAATTGTTCGTCGAAAGCTTGTGGTCGCGGGTCCGGACACTTCCCTCCCTGTGGCCCTTGAGCAAGAGGTGCGCCAAGGGAACTCTGGCAGCACGTGGTCGATGCTGATCAGATATTAGCTCTAGTGTATTTTTGGAGGTGTGGGTGTTTCGGAACGCTGCTTGCAGATAAGGTTTGTTGTGGTTCCCTCGCACACAGTCGCCCACGCGCGTGCACACGCACACGCACGCACGAATACGCGCACGCACGCATGCACGCACGCACGCACGCACGCACGCACGCACGCACGCACGCACGCACGCACGCACGCACGCACGCACGCACGCACGCACGCACGCACGCACACACACACACACACACACACACACACACACACACACACACACACACACACACACACACACACACACACACACACACACACGTCTGATTGTTTGAATACAACGAAGTGGATTGCAAGTCCGCGAGCGAAACCCGCACGGCGTTAGCACTTCTTCCTTCACGGCCTTATTTCCTCCCGCTCCTGCTGCGGAAATGTGTAAATGGGTTGATTCGCGCTTTTGTTGTGGCTGAAATGGGCGAGGAAGTTCGGCAAGGGCCGCTGGAGGCTGCCTCGGCCAGTTCTTAAATACCCCGCCTCACCCTCGTCCTCCATGCCTCCTTAACTCTCTTCCTGTCACCCTCCCTCCTTAACTTTCTTCCTCCCTCCCTCCTTAACTCTCTTCCTCCCTCCCTCCTTAACTTTCTTCCTCCTCGCTCCCTCTTTAACTCTCTTCCTCCCACCCTCCCTCCTTAACTCTATTCCTCCCTCCTTAACTTTCTTCCTCCCTCCCTATTTAACTCTCTTCCTCTCTCCCTCCCTCCTTAACTCTCTTCCTGTCACCCTGCCTCCTTAACTTTCTTCCTCCCTCCCTCCTTAACTCTCTTCCTCCCACCCTCCCTCCTTAACTCTATTCCTCCCTCCTTAACTCTCTTCCTCTCTCCCTCCCTCCTTAACTCTCTTCCTCTCTCCCTCCCTCCTTAACTCTCTTCCTCTCTCCCTCCCTCCTTAACTCTCTTCCTCCCACCCTCCCTCCTTAACTCTATTCCTCCCTCTTTAACTCTCTTCCTCCCTCCCTCCCTCCCTCCTTAACTCTTCCTCCCACCCTCCCTCCTTAACTCTCTTCCTCTCTCCCTCCCTCCTTAACTCTCTTCCTCCCACCCTCCCTCCTTAACTCTCTTCCTCCCACCCTCCCTCCTTAACTCTATTCCTCCCTCCTTAACTCTCTTCCTCCCTCCCTCCCTCCCTCCTTAACTCTTCCTCCCACCCTCCCTCCTTAACTCTCTTCCTCCCACCCTCCCTCCTTAACTCTATTCCTCCCTCCTTAACTCTCTTCCTCTCTCCCTCCCTCCTTAACTCTCTTCCTCCCACCCTCCCTCCTTAACTCTATTCCTCCCTCCTTAACTCTCTTCCTCCCTCCCTCCCTCCTTAACTCTCTTCCTCCCTCCCTCCCTTCTGCGTTCTTGGCAAGGGTGGCAGGTGTGACCTAGCTCACCATTAGGATTTTATCTCCTCAGTGTGAGCGAAAAAGTCCGTTTCACCGGAGTAGCCTTGCCTCGCGGAGGGGCTGAGCGAGAGCGAGCGGGGGGACCAAACCGAGCGTGTGTTGGGGAGAGGGGGGGGGTGTTGGTACGGATGTCTGGGAAAGGAGGGACGTACCTTGAGTCGGAGGGGGGGGGGGGTATTGCATGGCAAGGCGTTTCGGTGCGCGGGACAGAGGACGCGCTGAGGTACGTCCAGGGTACGCGGTGCATGTCGTGGAGTGTGTTAAGATAAACCACTGACCATTGGAGTTGGAGATGGATGATCGGATGGATGGACGAATCGATCGATCGATCGTAATTGGAGGCGAGTAGTAGTAGTAGTAGTACGGGCGGTTAGGCAGATACGAATTTTACTTTCAAATCCAACTTTTTCGAAAGAGTAGAATGAGAGATGGATGCGAAGGAAACGCAAACACCTTGGAAAGGCATTTCCAGACGTTGATGAAAACGTATTGCAAGCGCCGTTTTATTTACACAGTTATTTGCCGTGGGAGGTGGTCGGGAGCCCGCGGGCCGGCGCAGGATCGCTCGCTGACGGCCTCCGCCTTCAAGACAGGTTGTAACAAGGACATAACAAACCTGTTTCATGGGATCGTTAAGGATACAAATTTTTGCGTTAGATTATATGGTAATAAGTTGTGTGGTGGCTCGAGGCGAAGGCTCTGGGTTTGGGAGTCGGCTGTTCTCTCGCGGAGCCTTTGGCAAAGATATTTTTTTGTGCAGTTCATTGGCCTGCCGACGGAAAGCATCGAGTTATTCAGCACATGAACAAGTACTAAATGCTAAAGCAGTTGGGCATGTCAAGACTCCACGGGCTGAGCCAACCACGACACTCGGCAAAGCGAGACGCCTCCCACGATCGGGGCCCGAGCGTCGCCGCGCAGCAAGGCGCTCCTGCCTCGCGCTGGCTACCGTGGGAAGCTGCGGACTTGGCTACGGAGGCGGTGACTCGCCGCCTTCACGCTCGGCGCCGCAGCGGGGAGCGTGGCAGCGCTTTCTCGGCGATGCGCTCGAGCGATGTTGGAGCGCGATCGGTTGGTTAGGTTTACCTCGGTGGCGCGTTGGGCGGCGCCACGGGAGCCTATTGCGCCCTTCATCCCCGGAGCCTCTTTGCATCCGGTTACGCTCGCAGCAGACATTTCCCTCTCGGAACGCAATTGGGTCGCCTGGCGGGGAACCTGCTCATTTTATGAGGGATATGGATTCCTTCTCCCATTTGTCTTTTTCTCTTTTCTTTCCGTATCATCTGTTTTCCGCGTCAACCTCTCCTGTTGTGGCCATTCCCTCCGCTCGTTTTCAATTTGATTCCTCCTCCTCCTCCTCTTCCCATTCCATGCCCTCCTCCTCCTCTTCCTATTCCATGTCCTCCTCCTCCTCCTCCTCTTCCTATTCCATGTCCTCCTCCTCCTCCTCTTCCTATTCCATGTCCTCCTCCTCTTCCTATTCCATGCCCTCCTCCTCCTCCTCTTCCTATTCCATGCCCTCCTCCTCCTCTTCCTCTATCTTCTACTTCGTCGTCGTCTTCTTATCCTCGTACTCGTCCTCCCCCCTCCTCCTCGTCCTCCCCCCTCCTCCTCCTCCTCGTCCTCGTCCTCCCCCCTCCCCTCTTTCCCCTCCCTTGAAATGCCTTCGTCCTTCCCGCCAATGAGCGCGGACGGCGCCTCGGACGGCCCAAACCTCCTACGACGTCTGGAGGAGGCATTTGTCGTAAGGCTTTGCGTGTGACCTTTAGGCCGAGGAGATGCTTTGCTCGCGCTCGTCCTTCCTCTTGCTCCTTCTCTCTTGTTCCTTTTCGGTCGCCAGGGAGCGCCTTCGCTTTGTTTGGAAGATGATTGAAAGGGAGGTCGTTATTTTCACCCTTTTTTCCTTCTCTCTTTCTTCGTGGAATATCACGTGGACCGAATGTTATTTTTTTTATCGAGAGCTGCTGCGGTTCTGCGCGCCAACCCTCGGTCTGGCCAGCGACCTGTTCACTCATGATTACGCTCTGGTCTTGTATCGACGTGTCTGTATCTGTCTGACAGTCTCTCTCTCTCTCTCTCTCTCTCTCTCTCTCTCTCTCTCTCTCTCTCTCTCTCTCTCTCTCTCTCTCTCTCTCTCTCTCTCTCTCTCTCTCTCTCTCTCTCTCTCTCTCTCTCTCTCTCTCTCTCTCTCTCTCTCCCCCCTTATTTCTTTCTTTTGTCTCTTCTGTCAGTTTTAGATGTTCCCTGCATTTTGTTTGTCATTCATTTTCTGTTTTGTTGCCTTCCGATCTCCTTTCTTCTCTCGATTACTTTCATTGGCTGTTCGTTTTTCATCTTTTCAATAGATAGATTTTTATTGAAATGCTGGTATTGCCAATGATGAGGTGGCTAAAGATTTTGTCAAATAATCGTGCCTTTCCAGTTTGGCTCATTCCTTCTCGCCTCTTCCTGTTCGTTGCTTCAATCGAAGTTTAGATATTTTCTTCAATGTCCCCCTCATTCTTATACTTCTTTCGGTGTTTGCTCTACCTTTCCCTTTGTTTTCCTCTTGCTCCTATGCTTTCCGTTCGCTTCTCTCTTCACCCTCTCGCTTCCTCTTCTCCTCTCCCCCCCCCCCCCTTCAACCCCTATCCCTATGCTGCTACCTATCCCTTCTTCTTCCCCTTCCTCTCCACCTCCCCTTTTCCCTTCCCCATCCATTTTCCTTTCCCTTTCCTGACCGCCTGTCTCTCCCCCACTCCTCCTCCCCCGCCCCACTCAGCCTGAAGCTTCTCCCCGGCCAAGGCGATTTCGGGCGAGCCTTTTGCCGCCCGATTGGGCGTGGGCGCGGCAGCAATTACGCCTCTTGTCCCTTGCCTTCGGGTCCCGACGGCGCTGCATATCCAATTGCTTGATTGACTCGGCCAAAGACTTCCGATTTTCTTTCTTTTTATCTGTTTTATCTTTCGATTTTAGTTCTTTTTAGCTACGTTTTATCTTTCGATTTCTTGTCTACGATTTTACACCTATTTAGATTTTTGTTCTAAGCATTTTTACTTTATAGTTGTGGAGATTTTGGATTTTTTTACATGCTTAAATTTTGATATCCTTTCCTTTTAGAGGGGGCGGAGTCGATCGGTGATTGGTGGATGCAAGAACCACGAGGTCACTGCCCCAGGTGATAAAGGCTGCAGGTGCCACGAGGTCACTGCCCCAGGTGACAAAGGCTGCAGGTGCCACGAGGGCCAATGCCCCGAGCGACAAAGTTTTCGTTGCAGGCAGACTGCTCTCGCGCCGCGTCGACTCGGCCACAATGCGACGCCTCTCGTCCTTGACGGAGTGCGCTAAGCGGCCGCGAGATGAGGCCGAGCTGCGGCGATTGTCGTGGGTCTGCTCCAAGGTCTATACTTGCCTAGACATTGGTCTGCTCCGCCCTCGCGGCCTCTTCTTCGGCCCCAGGGTCCGAATTTCCTCGTTGTGTTTGTCCTCTTGTATGGCTTTTCTCTGCATTTTACTACATGTTACCTTTTCTCTTTTCCATTTTGTGAAATAATTAACCGTTCCTTTAAGTAAATCTCCCCATTCCTCTTTATTATGTCTCTCCATTACCTCTTCCGTTCGTCCCTTATCAGTCCCAGCTGTCCTCACCGTACTCTGTATCCTGCCGATGTCCTCACTGGCCATTCCTATTCCAGCTGGGCAAGCAATGTTCGGCATTCCCTCATGATCTAGGAGATCACTTCGCGAGGGGATCACGACCAACATTTACTATGCATTTAAAGGCCTTTTGGTTTTGTGCCGCGCTGGCAGCCCTGGGCCACGGCTGGCAGATGCGAACTCGGACCCAGAAATTATTTTAGGGTGATCGATCACGAAAAAATGGCTTTTTTTTTGTTATTATTATTATTATTGATATTGTGTGTGTGTCCTCGTGTTCTCCATCTACTCTCCGCTATAAGCTACCAGGTCTCAACCGCCTCGTCTCTCGCGTTGCCTTTACGGTTCTTCGAATCTCGTCCTTCTGCTCCCTTCCATTCCCGTCTCTCGTTTCTTCGCTTCCCCCTTGCTTCCCCCACACTGCCTCGTGCCTCTCCTCCCTGCGCCCTCACTTCCTCCGCCATCATTTTCACGTCCGAGCGTCCGAGGCCTCGTGGACGTCGTTCGATACAGTGGGATGGGAATTTGATAACGCTGAGCCGGCCTAACGAGTGGCCGTCTCTTGGATTTGATTAGTCCAGATGTAATAATGGGTGCAATGGCGGGGAGAGCGGAGAGCGGGAGAGGGACTGGCGCGTGCGGGACGAGGAGTGACGGACGCCCGATGAGCCAGAGGGACGAGAGTTGGAGGGTAAGAATTGGGAGTGTTTTGGAAACGGGATAGGCTTGAGCACGGCTCTGCCTCTGCCTCCCGGCGAGTCGGTGAAGGAGCGTGGACACAGCCGTGCTTTGAACGCCTAGCCTGGACGCGCCTCGAAGTACCCCGAGCGAGTGCCTGAATAATACTACCTTGGAGACGAGGCGGCTTCATAGCCACACCAGATCCAATATTATGTTAATGGCGCGCTGCTTCGTCCTATTATTGAGTTATTATCTCGCGGCGAGTATGCGTTATTACCCGGTGAAGGTCCCTTGTGATGTTTGCCACCGGGAATGCACTGGGACTTTGAGAATTCATAATCATGTTTATGACTGTAATTAGTCCCAACTGGGAGGCGGGCAAGTGAGAACTCTTGCTCGCGCTGCGAAATTGATAGCCTCTGCCGCTTTGTGCTCGTGGGTAATATCTGTAAAAGTGGATAATGGCTCTCGTTCCGGTGATGTGACTTAGCGCATTGTCCCGCCCGCGATGATGTGATGCCATAGCGCTTTTAATCGGTGGCTCGAGCTGAGTAAACGCGTATGATATTCGGCGCCAGTGTGGGCGTATCCCTCACCCGCTCATGTGCCCTGAGGTAACCCTATTTTCTAATTCATAAATTAAACGTCCTTTTTCTTGTTTTTGATTTTGATATTGATCTCCAAGTCGTGTTGTAGTGAGCTGACACCTCCGCTCCTACTTGCCGCTCTCGCCCCCCCGTGTATGCACACACCTGACGTCACCAAACCCCCACACCCCCAACTACCCCTGGCGCCAGGCCGTAGCAGGCGCAGCAGGCGATCCTGCAGGAGGCGCTGACGATCGATTGTGGACGCCCTGGACGAGATACTACGATCGTTACTGAGGAAGAGGAAGCTGCTTGTTTGGCTGGAATTTACGCGGAGGAGCTGGCGACAGGATAACAAGTGGATGTTCGGCGCCAAGCCTTGTTGGCTAGTCGGCGTAGTTTACTTTTCTTTTATGTTTTAATTCCTGTATGCGTTTTTATTTTTTCGTTTCTTTTATGAATATGATTTTATGTTGTGTTTTATTGATTACCTCCAGATTTTATAGTTAAAGAAAATGAGCAATCTTAAAGATAATGAAATTAAATGTTAACGACTCTATAACGAGTCTTGTTGAGCAGACTCGAGGGGACTGACCTTGGCGCCTGACCTTATGGGTATAAAGGGTCGGGTCAGCGCCCTTGAGAAATGAGTTGCGACTTTCTTTGGCTCTGTGATATACGTTCGGCTTTCCTTCAGAAAGCCGACGTTTTTAACGAACTTTTTTCTTTTTACTCTAATGGATATAGCAGAGATTCTTCAATTTTAAGGTATTGTTTGTTTGTGTTTTATTTTGATTGCTATTTCTTTTTCGTGGAGGTTTTTACTGTGTATCGTTTTATTGGCTTGAAAATAATAATTGTGAATGAGCTGGCTTTTACTTTTATTTATCATGTTTTATCTCTTATTGAAGTTTGAGAGAACATAATTGCTTACTCTTAATACACACTTTAGTAAATTTCACTAAGAGAAATGCGTGGGTTTGCTGCATTTTTACCACGCTAATAAGCAAAGTAAATTAGAGTGAAGTGAAGTTTTGTTGTGGAATTTCAGTGCTTTCTTTTATTTATTCATACCAGTGATCACTTCAGCTAAATACATTTACCTAACATAACTATTGATTACTGAACTTATAAATGACTCTCGTGCTTACTTTTCTCATTTTATGAAACATGATTTGTTTGGTGAACTCTCTGAACCTCAGGCTATGAATTATCTTGAAGACATTTCAGTGATTTGTTCAGTCTTAAGATGCATTGTTCATTTATGTGTTAATTATTAATGGTGGCTTGCTTAATACTTGGTTTTATCTTGAATGAACAGTCTAAGTTTGACTATCGACACTAGAAAGCTTCTGTCGTGTTCAGTCGTATTTTTTATCTCTGCTGTTTCTTCTCTTTTATTCATCTATTTTTATTCTCGCTTAACGAGTTTGTCATTATGCAACACAAGTCTTCAGGCTTTTCCTTCGGTCAGGTTAGATGCCTTACGCTACCACATAACGATTTCTAACCTGCCCATAGTACTAGAACCCTTATATACTCATTTGTGCCGAAACAGGAAGCACGAGATTCACTCTCACTCGCTCCTACGGCCCGTCCTGGGACTCCTCCCCCTACAGGACATTTATGGTTGGCAGCGTCGGGATTGAAAAGTCTTATTTTGCAGAGCCTATTGGCTGCGCAATCTTGTGTTTGATGTTGATATGGTGTATTTTGTCTATGGTGTTTTAAGAGATCTCGCCAAACTGCCTGAAAGTTAAATGTGATATAGACTGGTTTAGAGTAATATTTTAATTAATTTTCATTCTTAAAGTAATTACTGCGAAACATTTAGTTTTCGTATTTTATAATTTAGCTTTCTTTTAAGTATTTCGTGTGATTTTTAGTTTTAATATTTACCAGTTTTTACCTTTTAGCTTTCAGAAATTTATTTTGTTTTGTGTGTTTTATATTGAATTTTCTTGCTTAAGTGGTGTTTGTGTTAATCGAAAGTGAAGTGTTGTTTACGGCTTTTGGTTGTTGTTTACTTTGACTTCAATCATGGTGAAGCTAAGAAAAAGAAAGTCACAGGTATCTGATCTTGATGACGAAGTAACGTTGGTAGATGAAGTCACTGAATTGAGGGGGATGCTTAAAGAGTTGACGGTTCAGATGGCACGCCTTGACAGACAAAGGGAGAAAGATCGTGAGGAGATGAAGGCAATGCTGGAGAGTTTAAAATTAAATTCAAATAATGCCGCAGTCAATACTGGTTCTCCGGAGCCACAGGGTGCCGAGGCACTCACTTCTGCTAATATGTCACCCTCAACAGGAGCTATTCCTAAGAGAACTGAGCCCAGACCATCAGTTAGGGAGTCTTCTCCACCAGCATTAACTCCAATAACTCCCCATTTGACTCAGACTCGTTTTGTGCAGGAAAACGCTGGACCTTCATCCAGTAGACCACAGGTGACACCTCGTACTCTCTTTACACCTCCTGTTGTTCAGCCACGTGCAGCCCCACAACCAACCTATGTTGTACTCTCTGATCGTGATGGTATCACGAAGTTTAGAGCCGAAGCCCCTGCCTCTCAGCCACTTCGGAGAAATCAAGAGGTGGAGGGATGGCTTAGGCAGATAGAAAACACCATAAAACCTGCTACTGATGAGGCTTTAATTCGTGCTGCAAAGGCACATTGCAGAGGGCAGGCAGACGTTATCATCAACTCACCAATTTTTGATGAAATTTACACGTGGGCTGAGTTTCGCCAAAAGATACGACAAAAGTTCAGAGGGACATGCTCTGCCTCTGACTTTTTTACTCTTTTGTACGAGGTACGCATGATGGCAGGTCAGGCACCTTTAGATTTCCATACCACCCTTGAGGGGATGGTCTACCAGGGTTATCGGGACCACCGAGAAGCAGTTGGTAACCCTGAAGAATTAATACGGAGGGTTTTCCTCCAAGGATTGCCTGGCTGGTTGAGGGAACTGCTTGCCTTGAAAGAAGGTGACTCTGTGCAGTCACTAGTTGAGACTGCACAAAGATTGTGGAATGCTCGAGTGGGCATTAGGAATGATGATGAGCCACCTAAGCTCCCTGCAGCACCTCGCAGAGGTGAAATTTCAGAGGTTTCACGAATACCACCTCGTCCGATCCGTCGAAGAGATCAGCACTCTGCTCTAGTTTGCTGGGGGTGTCGTCGAGAAGGACATTTCCGTAGAGAGTGTCCCTTTCAGAACATCCAGAATGGAGAGGCTCCAGCCATCTCTGGATATCGGAGGAGCCAAAACAGGGTTCACTTCCGACGGCCACATGAGTATGCCAGTAGGCAAACCACCATCGATCGAGGCTGCGGTCCAGACAGTGACCTCGAGTGATGACATTGCTGCACAAGGACCTTGTGGAAGGCCTCTTGTGAAGATACGTGTTCATGGAATACCTATGACAGCTTTTATAGACACAGGGTCTGAGGTCACACTCTTAAAGATGGAAAGAACAAAGTCAATAACCCCAAAGAGAATCTATCACCAAGCTCGTGGACTTCGAGGAGTGTCAGGTCGACTCTTTGAAGCCACCTCTGAGTGGGATGTAAAGATTTCCTTGGGTGATGGTAGGAAGACACGGCAGTGCCATCACAGGGTGTGTGTGGTGGAAGGTGTTGACTTTCCAGGGGAAATCTTGATTGGTATGGATTTTCTGCGGAGGTTTTGCTACAGGTTGGTAAATAATCCTGTTTCTCGAAAATCATATCTGAGACTTGGAGGAGTGACTCTCCCTGTTACTTACACTGATGGGTGTACCCTAGGCATTTCTGGCATAACAGAGTTCGTTCCACCTGAATATAGCCAAAAGCTTGCTATCAGAAGGACTATACAATGCCCTTCTCGTAGTGGACGATACATCCTTGTATCTGTTCCTGAAAGTTTTAACAACAAGGATGTTATTATTGAAGCAGCTACAGATAGAATAATTGTTCTTCGTACTGTGGTTAAACCCAAAGATGGAGTAGCTTCCGTGTGGGTGGTTAATGGAGGAACACGTCCAGTATGCCTGCAGAACGGCACACATGTAGCAACTGGTCAACTTTGCACAGTAATGGAGTTTGAGCACCTATCTCAAGAGCCTAGTCTTGTGGGACAGACTCAAGAGAAAGAGGTGGCAGAAGATTCATCAGAACCCAAACCAGATGATAAAGATGTACCCGATCCTGAATTTAGCTTTGATGAGGAGGATGACTTTGATTTTGCTTATGGTCAGTTGGATTTTGGCTATAATGATGATGATTTCATTGTGTTCCCTGAAATAAGCTTAGATGACCCTCCTGAAGTATCAATGCTGACAGCAGCAGATGATGAGGTTAAGGCTGGACCAGATTTAAGTCATTTACCTGATAAACAGCATCAGGATATTCTTTCTCTGCTAGCTAATTATCCAAGGTTATTCAGTGGTGACAAATTCACGATTGGTACTGTACCAGGGATCCAGCATCACATCCCTACTCATGGAACTAAGCCTCTTTGCACACGGCAATGGCGTTTACCTGAGGTAGTCAAGCAGCAGATCAGACAGGAGTGTGATGCCATGCTTGAGGCAGGTGTCATCGAGCCCAGCACATCACCTTGGCTCTCTCCTGTTGTCCTTGTTAAGAAGGAGGACGGCACAGTACGATTCTGTGTTGACTATAGGCAGCTCAACTCAGTAACGATAGCAGATACTTATCCCCTACCAAGGATAGACGAGTTAGTTGACGAACTGAGGGACACTGCAGTTTTCTCCTTACTTGACAGTCGTAGTGCCTACTGGAGCATCCCAGTGGCACCTGAGGATAGGCCTAAGACCGCCTTTAGTGATGGCTACCGCCTTTTCCAATGGCGTCGTATGCCTTTTGGGCTTTCCACCGCTCCAACTACCTTTCAAAGAACGATGAACGCAGTACTTAGTCCAGTCTTGGGTAAGCATACTTTAGCATATTTGGATGACATTGTTATCTACAGCAGGACATTTGAAGAGCACCTCCTCCATCTCAAAGAAACCTTAGACATACTTGACTGTGCTGGTTTCAAACTCAATGCTAGCAAGTGTGAGTTTGTTGTCCAGAACTTTAGATTCCTGGGTTTCCGTATCACCCCAGATGGGATTTTGCCAGATCCAGATAAAGTTCGAGCCATCTCGGAGATGCCACCTCCAAAGACAGTTAGAGGTGTGCGGAGATTTTTAGGAGCATCTGGATTTTTCCGCAAACATGTCCCCAATTATGCTAAGATGGCCTATCCATTAACACAGCTCATCAAGAAAGAGCAGAAATTTAAGTGGACTAAGGAATGTCAAGAGGCTTTCCAAGCACTCAAAGATGCCTTAATTAATGCACCAGTATTGCAGAAGCCCAACTTTGATCTGCCATTTGAGATCCATACTGATGCTTCCCAAGTCGCTATAGGGGGATGTCTGATGCAAAGACAAGGTCAGAACCCACCGCATGCTATAGCTTATTTCAGCCGGAAGCTGCGAGGCCCTGAAACTAGATACTCTGCCACTGATGCTGAAGCTCTCGCAGTTGTTGAGAGTATAAGAGCTTTTGATCCATATGTTTTTGGCCACAAGTTCACGGTATATACTGACCACAGACCTTTGTGCTTTGTGTTTACAAAGACAACAAAGTCTCCACGAATGTCCAGATGGGCTTATGAGCTTTCAGGATATTCCTTCAGAATATTGTACAAACCTGGTACATCCCATCATGTACCAGATATGTTGAGTCGCAACATAAGTTCCTTAAGTATGTCTAATCCTGACCCCAAAACAATGCGGTCAGAGCAATTAAAAGATCCGATGTGGCATGACATTGTGGCTTTCTTGGAAGAGAAGGCTACTCCTCGGAGGAAGTCTCCACTCCCTCTAGACGAGTTTGAGCTTCAGAACGGAGTTCTTTATCATGTAAGAACATTGCCTGACAGGATTGTCAGTCAGCTTGTAGTTCCAAGGCAACTTCGCAGAAGTGCTATAACATTAGCACACTCATCACCTTTAGCTGCTCATCCTGGAGTTTACAGGACTTTTGTGAAACTAAAGGATCTGTTTTACTTTCCCAACATGCTTCGGGATGTTAAAGAGTATGTAGCCGCATGTGAAGCATGCCAGCGACGAAAGGGTAGCCCTAGAAAAGCTCCTTTGGCAAAGGCACCAGACATATCAGTGCCCCTAGAGAAAATAAGTGCCGACCTCATTGAATTGGGGATATCTCAAGCAGGTTATAGATACTGCCTGACTATTGTAGATCATTTGACTCGCTATGTCCAGATCATTCCTCTCAAAACAAAAGATGCTGGATCAGTGGCTGATGCCATGTTCAATTATTTCATTTCTGTATTTGGTCCTCCTCGTCTCATACAAACAGACAGAGGATCTGAGTTTAACAACCGTCTGTTCAAGGAATGTTGCCGTTTGTTGCAGATACAGACCACTCTAACTACAGCCTATCATCCTCAAGCAAACGGGATGATAGAGCGGACAAATCGGGTTGTTAAAGATGCTATAGCTTCCCTTGCTAACACAGCACCGGGTATGTGGGAACAGCTGATACCGCAAGTGAGACTGGCGCTTAATAGTGCAATCCACCGGAGTACAGGAGACCAACCTTTATATCTGATGACTGGCCATCATGGCCACTTTCCTGTAGGTCTCACCAATGACCTGGTTTACAAATCTGATGCATCCAGGTCCTTCCATAAAGCTCTGAAGATAGCTCGTCAGGTAGCACTTGAGACGACAAGAACAGCTAGAGAGAGATGGAAGAAAGATTATGATAAGCAGACAGCAACAGCAAAGCCTCTTGAGGAAGGGCACCTTGTACTGTACAAGAACCGTGTACAGAAATATGGATCTGATAAGCTGCTTAACCCACGGTGGGCAGGTCCAGCACGAATTAAAAAGAAAGTCGGTCCTGTAACTTTCTTGCTAAAAGATGTCTTACGCCCATTTACAGAGAGACAGTGTCATATAAATGACATCAAACCATTTCGGGTCTTAGGTGAAGTCACATACCCTGACCTTTATGATGAGTATGGTCCAGATTATGTGGATCCATTGTTGGATGAGGAGGCTGAGCCAGGAGTGATGCTGCTTGCATCCTGCCTTGTCAGTCCTCAATGATTTCATGTACATGTTTATAGTTCTTTTTGGATTTTACCTACCTGCTTTCTATAGTTTTAAGTACTTTTATGTTTACCTTCGGCTTTCCTTCAGAAAGCCGACGTTTTTAACGAACTTTTTTCTTTTTACTCTAATGGATATAGCAGAGATTCTTCAATTTTAAGGTATTGTTTGTTTGTGTTTTATTTTGATTGCTATTTCTTTTTCGTGGAGGTTTTTACTGTGTATCGTTTTATTGGCTTGAAAATAATAATTGTGAATGAGCTGGCTTTTACTTTTATTTATCATGTTTTATCTCTTATTGAAGTTTGAGAGAACATAATTGCTTACTCTTAATACACACTTTAGTAAATTTCACTAAGAGAAATGCGTGGGTTTGCTTCATTTTTACCACGCTAATAAGCAAAGTAAATTAGAGTGAAGTGAAGTTTTGTTGTGGAATTTCAGTGCTTTCTTTTATTTATTCATACCAGTGATCACTTCAGCTAAATACATTTACCTAACATAACTATTGATTACTGAACTTATAAATGACTCTCGTGCTTACTTTTCTCATTTTATGAAACATGATTTGTTTGGTGAACTCTCTGAACCTCAGGCTATGAATTATCTTGAAGACATTTCAGTGATTTGTTCAGTCTTAAGATGCATTGTTCATTTATGTGTTAATTATTAATGGTGGCTTGCTTAATACTTGGTTTTATCTTGAATGAACAGTCTAAGTTTGACTATCGACACTAGAAAGCTTCTGTCGTGTTCAGTCGTATTTTTTATCTCTGCTGTTTCTTCTCTTTTATTCATCTATTTTTATTCTCGCTTAACGAGTTTGTCATTATGCAACACAAGTCTTCAGGCTTTTCCTTCGGTCAGGTTAGATGCCTTACGCTACCACATAACGATTTCTAACCTGCCCATAGTACTAGAACCCTTATATACTCATTTGTGCCGAAACAGGAAGCACGAGATTCACTCTCACTCGCTCCTACGGCCCGTCCTGGGACTCCTCCCCCTACAGTGTCTAGGCTTTTGTGTCAGTGTGTCTTGCGAGGCATGTTTGAGGCCGTCTCCGCGACGCCTCTCGTGCGCCGTGCCCAGGAACAAGGCTCTTGGGGCACCAGGTTCGATAACATGTTCCTCTTGCTGCAGGTAACGATGTGCTTGGTGGCTGCTGCTGCGTCCGCTGTTACCGGGTGCTGTCGACACTGAAGCTGTTGCAGTGGAGTTTTATTTTTCCTAATTAGATTTTAAGTATATTTTACCTGAGTATATTTTGGTGTACATTTGCAGCTAATAGATTGCTATTGCTCAAATTTAGAGAATGATAAGGGGTTGTCAGATGAAGAGTTGCTCTGCCGCACTACCTGATGGGCGCGACCTTCTCCGGACTTGTTTAATGAAAGTGGTAATTGGTATAGCAATGAAGGCTGTGAAAGGCAGTTGGTGTAATTAGTGGGAGTAGCTGTCGCATGAGCTGCTCTCGCTGTTCGGCGAGGAAAGCGGTGAGACTTGCCTTGGTGTCTAATGGAAAGAACACCCCCCCCCCCCCCAGCTAAGCAATAAAGGAAAAGACGGACGGGTGATTTCCAGCCATACCTGGCGAAGCGGCCACAGGCCCAGCCCGCGGGCGGCGGCAGTTTCCTCCCTGGCGGCGGCGATGCTGGAGGGGAATGACACCGCTTTTGGTCAGCGACCTCAGCCTCTATGTTGGGGGGGGGGGCGCTTGGACCTTCGGCCTAATTGTAATGGGGGCTGCCTTTGGCTCGTTTTTTGTTGCTTTAGTTGTGGTTTATTTTATAAATGAGGTTTGTTGTATTTTGTTGTTACATTCGATTTGGCTAGCGCTTCCCAATTCAGTTTATTAACCTGCCGTTAGTGCAAGCAGTGTATGGAATATTTTTCGGTGTTCTGTTTTTCCATATCACAATTTTTAGTCACACTTATCGGAAATAGCTTTCCTCGAGTCCTTAATTCCTTCGTTTTGCGGACCAGCGCAAAGATACAAATGAAGAAGGACATCCCCGTCGCCCCGTCCGCTGCCCTCCGGTCCCTGAGTGGAGGGCAGCGGAGGGCCTATTTGTTTTTTTTCTCGTACCTGAGGACTAATCGAATCGCGCGATGAAAGGACCCTCATCCTGTGTGTGGACCCAGTTAATTGGAAGCTGCCTCCGGCTCGGAGACGCTGCCAGGGCCGCCGTGTTGCTGTTTGCTCTTCTTGATACTCGGGAATGCGTTTGCTTTGGGCCTTTCTACATTCTCTCTACTGTCTCTCGCTCTCTCTGTCTCTCTCTCTCTCTCCCTCTCTACCTCTTCCCCCCTCCCCCCCGTATTTTTCTCTGCCTGGTTTATATCCACATCGCGAGAAGAGTCGAGATGAGAGAAGATGAAATGACGAGCGGAGAGAGAGGTGATAATTCTGTAATCAGAAAAACGGAGATGGCGCTGTTATGGATTTTCGTTTCCCTTTGGTGCGTGGTCGATGGGCGGAAATGGCTCCGCCGTTTCGTCGCTTCTTTGTGTCTGCGGCTGACCTTCGCGGGTGCGGCGGTGTCTGCGCGGGCCTCGGCGGAAGGCCTCGCCGGAGCCGGCTGCCGGGCGGGCTTCAGTGCGAGCCGCTCTGGGGCAGCTGCCATGCCCAGGTGTCTGTCTGAGTGCCGCTGTCTGTCTGAACATCTGCACACTAATTCACCAATTCATTCGTATATTATAGTCCGTCTGTCTTTCTGATTACTTTATATGGCTCTTCATCTGTCTGTTGCACGCGCACGTTCACACGCGCACACGCGCAGTGTGTGTGTGTGTGTGTGTGCGCGCTTGCGTGTGTGTGTTTGTGATGGGAGAATATGTGGCCATTAATGTCCCACAATGATTTATGGTTGTGGCGCTAGAATACGTGAGATAGCGGCGGCGGTCGCCGTGCAAGTCGCTCGCGCTCGTTATGATCTCTTTATGGATCCTTGTGCCATATTTTCTTTACAAGTCCTCGCAGGATGCACAAAGGCCCCCCCCCCCTCCGGTCCTCGCTGCCACGTGGACTCCAGGGATAAACCAAGCCTGGCTCTCCTTCCTACTTCGTTTATCCCTTTCATTTTCTTTAGTTTCCTTTTCCCTACTCCTGCCTCCGTTTTTATTTTTCCTCTCCCCGTCTTTATTCTCTCTTCTTTCCTCCCGTTTTTAGTCCTTCCCTTCGTCTTCTCCCTTTCCTTTCAGTGTTTTTTCTTTTCTTTCTTCCCCCTTCGTCCTTTTCTCCTACTTGATCCCGCTCTCCCACCGCCCTTCCGTCCTGTGCCCCGGCCTCTCTCCCTCCGCCTGTTCGCTGGCGCCGTCGCCTCCTCATCCTTCTGCACGCCAACTCTCCCTGCTACATTGCCTGCTGCAGATAGCGTCGCGCGGGGCCTTCCTGTTGCAGGACGTCCGCCTTTGCTCTGTCGCTCTGCTGTGCCTTGGCCTTTGTCCTCCAAACGCCTTTGCAGCCGTCGCTGGCGCTCCCATGCCTCCTGCAGCCACACCTCCGGACATGTCGAAGGTTCTTCTCTGCGATTGAAGGGCATAAATTCCCGTCGAGGAGAAGGGCATGCGCGGGTTGGGTTTTTAGCGTCGGATTGCCTCTTGTGGCCCAAACACGGCCTCCATATTTCTCGGGTTGTGGCCGCCGAGCGATGTCGGAGAAGGAAGGCAGGCTAGCGGCCGCGTCGGGTTTACAGCCTTGCGGGATGGGAGGCATGCTGCGTACGGCGAGGAAGGATTGGCCGCTTTTTGTAAATGGGATTGTCGGGGAGGGAAGGAAGGAAGGAAGGGAGGGAGGGAGGAAAGAAAGAAAGAAAGGAGGGAGGGAGAGGAAGAAGGAAGGAGAGAGACAGGGAGAGAGAGGAAGGAGGAGAGAGACAGAAGAGAGGGGGAAAGAGAGAAAGTAGAGGAAAGAAGTGGAGAGGGCCGCTATGGAATGGCCGTGCGTTCCCGTGGCTCCTGCAGAGGGTATCTCCCAGGGCTACCGGATTGCGCGCCTGTAAAAACTAGACTGCGAAGGAATCCTGACTGGCTCTGCCCACGCGGGTGCCACAGCTATGAATACCTGCGTGAAAGATGCCCCGCACGCACCGGCGACTGCGCCTCCACCTGGTCCTCCCCGGGCGCGCGGAGAGGCGCCGGAGAGACAGGACATCATGCGTGTTGTAGGACTTCCTCATCGAAATCTCGGGATACGCTTGACTTGCGATCGTGGGAGTCCGTCGCCCGCTGCTGGTCACTGGCCGCTACGCCGGACGAAGGTGACGGTGGGGGAGGGGGGGGCGTCCTTGTCGTTTTTCTTTACACCTCATCTCTCTCTCTCTCTCTCTCTCTCTCTCTCTCTCTCTCTCTCTCTCTCTCTCTCTCTCTCTCTCTCTCTCTCTCTCCCTCTCTCCCTCTCTCCCTCCCTCCCTCTCTCCCTCCCTCCCTCCCTCCCTCCCTCCCTCCTTCCCCCCCTCCCTCCCTCCTTCCCTCCCTCCTTCCCTCCCCTCTCTCGCTCTCTCTCTCTCTCCCTTTCTTCCTCCCTGCCTCCCCCCTCTCTCTCGCACACTTTTCCTCCTGCAATCGACTTCCAAGCGCCCGGCGCGGCCACTCCGCCTCAGCCAGGCCACGAGGGCCTCAAGGAGGAGTCCTTGAGTGGCATTCTTGGCGTGGGAAAGTTTACGGCCTGGAGTGACCCGGCACTGTGTGACTGGCCTGACCACTTTCCCTCTCCTCGCCTGGTCGTTTCGTGCCCGTGGATGGCCACCCGGCGCGCCCTTCCCTTCCCTCGGGTCGTGGTCCAAGCGCTACGGGATTTTCCGTTCCTCTTCCTTCAAGGGATGCCCCCCTTATAGGATTTCCTGGGCATTCACGCTAGCTGCATACCCTGGTCGAGCTTCCTGTATAGGCCCCTCTTGCCGGCCCACTTCGCCTCCGGGTCCGGCTGCCCAATCCTCGGGGTGGCTTTTGATCCCAGTAACCCAGTAACTTTCGCTGGCGTGCCTGGCGGGCGAGGATCCCGCTCTCGCTCTCCCGCCGAGACAACTGTAGAGGCTCCTTCTCCAGGCGGATGCTTGATGTAAGATATAATGTGCTAAAGGCATGTAAATGAAAGGAAAATGCGTTAAAACCAGCGGTAATAAAATTGAGATGTGCAAGAATGGCACATTGTCTTCGCGGGATTTAAGTTGGTCACGTCACAAGTTCATGGGTAATGTGGCGGCCATGAATTAAATAGGAATGGTTTAAGTCCCCAGGCGATATATATATTGCCGTGGCTCGCAGCAGCTAACGCGACAGGGACGTGCTTTGCAAGGAAAGCGCCGTCTGAGTCCGGACACGATATGTCTCTCTTATTCGCGTCGTGTCGGACTCCACCGAAACGGCGCGTCGCGAGCGGAGCCCATAAAGGCGCGGTTCAGTGCACCCGGCTGATGCATTTCTCACGACTGCCAATACATTTCACTTCGGCCAACTCGCACTCGGCCGGATTCGAGGGCGTCCGCGCCGACCGCTCTACGAGAAAGACGGAAGCTGGGAAAGTCGCCGTAAGAGCCGCGGTCCTGAAAAGGCCTCAAGATCTCTTACTCTGTCGCCGTGCAAATGCAATCTGGAAAATCAGTCGTGTCCCAATGGCCACCAACACCAAAATGCATTAGCTAGATGTAGTCGACCACGGATTCCCGAGGGAGGGCAGGACGAGAGAGATTCCCTGAGTCATGGCGGACTGCGAGTTGTTGTTGCTTGGCCTCTGCCCCTGGCGGCCGCTCCTGTTACTACACGACTAGTTCCTCCTCCCACGGGCTTGTTGTTCACACCGCCCCGTGGGCTCCAGCGTGATTTATACGGTGTTTATATCTGCACTTCCCGTATTACCGTATACACAGCGCTGTCTACTTTTATCCACAGGCTTTGCGAGAGCCATTCATGTTAGTGATAGTGAAACCGCTATTTTTAGCACGTTCCGCTTGCTTGATGCTCATATCGCTTCCCGCTCTCACCTGCATTCATTCATGCACGAGTACACACGCACTGCCTTGCAACAGTTTTGCATAGCCCTCCTTCTCTTCCACGGCTGTTTGAAGCGTAGGGAGGGTTTCTAAAATCTTCTGTATGACCATCGTGCGGGCTTTTTTCTTTGCTTTGGGCGAATTTGCAGATGCTGTAAAATAGTGGTCGTGGCAGGATTGTAATCACGGTCTTGCCTTCTCCTGTGTCTCGGGAATAAGAATATGGTCGCGGAGCGGCTCTCCTCGATCTCGGTTTTCCTTGTATAGATGTCCTGTGCAACTTATTATCTACTGGTATGTATTATTCTCTTATATATATTCGTGTGACGCAAGAGTAGTTAATGCATTTTATAAAGATCTCATGCGGCATTTCGTACCGTTTGTACCTTAGCGCCCCCAAAATAGATATCCTTTGTTTGCGGTTCCTCGCAGTCGACCTGCACCCCCCCCTCCCCTGCCCATATCCCAACCCTCGCCTCGCTCCTCGCCTCTCTCCTCGCCGCTTCCTCGCCTTACTCTTTTCTGAGACCTCTCGCTAAGTTTATCTACTCTGAGCCCTGCAGTTGTTCGGCTCTATTTGGAAATACGGCCGCCGCGTCGCTGCAATAGGCTCTCCGATTCCGGCTTTCTTGCCGTTCCACTCAGCGACTTTTCGGCTCCTTCGGCAGTCGGGTGTCCGGAATCCGCGCAGACATCAGGTGTGTTGTGGGGCGCCGAGTGCACGTATATGGCGAGGCTGGATACTCTATGTCATTATGCGGAGCCTGGTGTAGTTTTTAAATGTCGGGCTCCCGGAGAAACAGGTTTTGGCGCGGTGTATTGATGGCGGCGGTGGAGGAGGCAGCAGCAGCAGCAGGAGTCTCGTCTGCTGAACGTCTGCTTGGCTGGGCTAGGCTCATCTCCCCAGCGTCTGCCAGCTGGAGGCAGATCGCTGGTGAGGCTGCGTGGAGCATCTTGGTCAGTGGCCTCCTCGCCCTGGGAGCGGCGTGCTTGGTGGATGTGCCGGCTGGGCGCGTCCTGTCTTGGCGCGAGGGAATGGGAATGAAACATAATTTCATTTAACTTTCATTTACTTGTTCGTCTCCGTCACGCACTCCGTCTGCTGCCACGGTGCCAGCTTCGATGTGGCCATTGTTATGACTGGGAGCATCTTCCGTGGCTGTTTGATGGGACCCTTAACTTTTGCATCCTTTCCTCCTAACTACCTTGTTACCGGGCGGCGGCCTCATCCTCTTTTCAGTGTCTTGTATTCATCGCTCTTCTACGTCTCTCTTCCTGACTTACTTGGCGTTGCCTTCCTCCTGTCCGTCTCTTTGCCCTCTCCTTCATCTCGCTCTTCTTCCTCTGCTTATTCACCCAAACTTTCTTCCCGTGCTCTGCGCTCGCTCTTCCTCCGTTCCCTTCTTCCTGCTCCTCCCATTGCTCGTTTTTCCTTTTTTTTCTTTCTTGTCGCTTGCGGTTTAACGAGTTTTTAACGGTAATGTTAATTGGCTCTTTGCATTATCGCTGCTTGCATGCAGTTAAGGAGCAGGGATCCCGGTCTCAGCGTTTGCCGCTGCTCCTGCTGGGCCAGACTCGTACAACTTTTTAAAAAGGGAGATGCTTTCTTTATTGTGCTAGCCCTCTATTAGTTATTTTTCGGTCGGTAGTCTTTGGGGGAGTTTCATAGTTTCCGTGGTCCTTCCTCATTCCCCGCTTTGACAGTGTGTTTCTTTGCGGATATTTTTTCGTTTCCCATTCCTGTTTCACAATGATGAACCGCGGGCGGAGACATGGGGAGGGGGGGGGGGGGAACCTGTGCTGGCTAATGGCGGCGCGAAGGAAAGTTGAGGGGCGCAAAGTGAAAAGTTTGGGAGCCGCTCTCAGTTTCGCCAGAGTTTTCCTCGCTGTGAACGGATTTGCTTTCCAGCGGACGCGGCGGCACTTGTAATCCTGGTCTTGTTTTGAAACTCGCTTCTCCATTGTTCTTTTTTATACTCGCTTTCTTTATCCTTCTTCATTCTTCAACAAAGTTCTCTCGCCTTTGTATAATACTTGTTATTGTTTCCTTCTTTGACTTCCCCTTCTTCCTCCTCTGTCGCCTTCGTCTCTCCATGTCCCTCCTGCCTTGCCTCTCGCCGTGCTCCCTCCTGAAGGCTTCCGCCAGCAGGAGTCGGTTCCTCCAGGGGCGCTTGTGATGCGCAGTGGCAGCGGAGTTCAGCCGCCGACAAGAGTCCGAATTGCCAACGGATTCCATGAGGGACTTTGCTCTGGAGCGACATGTTCTGGTCTTGCTCTGTGTCCCCGGAATCTTTTCCTTTCCTTCCAAGGACAGCGACTTCCTCCTCTTCTTCCTCTGTCCCCTTCTCTTCGGCCCACCCCTTTCACCTCCTCCTTCCTCCTCTTCTTCTACTTCCTTCCTTCCTTCCTCTTTTTCTACCTCCCCCCCTCTTCCTATCCTTCCTCCTCCCCCTCTTCCTCTTTTTCCTCCTCCCCTCGTTCTTCTTCTTCCTCCCCCTCTTCCTCTTATTCCTCCCCCTCTTCCTCTTATTCCTCCCCCTCTTCCTCTTATTCCTCCCCCTCTTCCTCTTATTCCTCCCCCTCTTCCTCTTCTTCCCCCCCTCTTCCTCTTCTTCTTCCCCCCTCTTCCTCTTCTTCTTCCTCCCCCTCTTCCTCTTCTTCCTCCCCCCTCTCCCTCTTCTTCCTCCTTCCCCTCTTCCACCTCCACCACCACCACCTTCCTCCTCACCCACCTCTTCCTTCATCCTTTTCCTCGTGGTGCTTCTACATCCTTCCCCTGTTTTCCTTCCTCCCCTTCCTATCCATCGGCATTTAGATGGCATTTATGTCACCGAGGACATGCCTGTGTCACCTTGGGACGTGGGAACGGAGTCCTCAGTTGAGTCATTCAACTCGCGGCTCCCGTGGCCTAGTGATGCTCGCAGTCAGTGTGGATTTATCTCCGGCCAAGCAAACTGCGCTGGGTCTGTGATGCGGTTGCGTGGCCGCGGTGCGCTAGCAATAGGAGTGCTGCCCACGTCAGGACGTGTTGGTCGCGGAGAGCAAATGAGTAGAGGTCAGTGTGCCGAGGGTCGCGCAGTCCGCCGAGCGCCGTTCTGCGCCCAGCTGTGATGCGCAGAGACTCGTACCTTAGCAACGGTCCAGAGCCACGGCTGGTAAAAAGTGAAATGAAACCCAAACAGGGGACGGAGGGCCTCCTCGTTTTCCTGGTTTCGTACTCGAATGGTTTAGAGAGGCTAGGGGCGATGGGGACGGCGGAGGAGGGCTTACCTGGGCTACGGACGAGGACGGGGGATGCATAACGAGTAGGAGCCAGGTAGGAGGCTGACGTAAGACAGAATGGCGGTGTACCTCGGAGGTCCGAATCCGTATTTTGCCATAAATCCTCGAGTCTCTGCGTCTTCCCTGAACTCGCGTCGACGTCGTAGTTTGTATACGCGACTTGTCGTTTCCAGAGAAGTTTAACCTAGGTGGCGCTGCACTGTTGGAAGCCGTGGAAGACGACGACACAGCGGTCAAGGTCGTCTCGAAACCTACGCAACACGACGTCCCTGCATCGGCCAGTTACGGGAGGCCCTCCCCGGTCCAGAGGAGAAAGGAGGAGGGGGTCCCTGCGGATTGGCCCTGTCGGGGCAGCAGCCTTTTAAGGGGTGGCTAAGTGTTGGTTTTAGGCTGACGAGCGAGGCTGTGGCGATGGCCTGGCATGTCGCCTTCGGATGCTGCGGCGGGCGCGTTGGCTGTGTGCTGAGTCCGCTCGTGGGCGAGGCAGCGGAGGACTGGCCTCTGATGGGGGCCTCAAGCCAGGGTGTCTGATGCTTCGAGGAGCACAAAAACTGCAAAACATTTTCCATTCGAATGTTCAGCTGAACTGAGTGGCGGCTTTGTTTCTGCCTCCAAAACCCCAAATTCCTATATCCATCAGCCATTTTCTTTCCCTGTCATTTCACTTGTTGTCTTTGTTACAATACTAACCCTTCCCTGCACCCCATGGTCTTCACCCAATTAGCCTGCCACGCTTGTCTGCTGAGGGAGGAGAGAGCGAGTGACGTCATTGGAGGTGCAGGCGCCGCTGAACGTCTCCATCGGGTCGTGAACCCTTACTTTACTCGCGCCCTAGCTCTTGCAAGGCTCCCTCTCCATTAGTTTGGCTTGCATGTCCACATGCAGTGGAAGCGCTGGTTCATTGGATGTTGTAAGTTGCCGCCCAGATGGGTTAGAAGACCGACGGGCTCTGC
>NC_091571.1:39938686-39986477 GCF_042767895.1 Penaeus vannamei
CGAGAGAGGGAGAGGGAGAGGAGAGAGAGAGAAAACGAGAGGGAGAGGGAGAGGGAGAGAGAGAGAGAAAACGAGAGGGAGAGGGAGAGGGAGAGAGAGAAAACGAGAGGGAGAGGGAGAGGGAGAGAGAGAAAACGAGAGGGAGAGGGAGAGGGAGAGAGAGAGAAAACGAGAGGGAGAGGGAGAGGGAGAGAGAGAGGAAAACGAGAGGGAGAGGGAGAGGGAGAGAGAGAGAAAACGAGAGGGAGAGAGAGAGAAAACGAGAGGGAGAGAGAGAGAAAACGAGAGGGAGAGAGAGAAAACGAGAGGGAGAGAAAGAGAAAACGAGAGGGAGAGAGAGAGAAAACGAGAGGGAGAGAAAGAGAGAGAGAGAGATTGCGTTCATTGCGATGCGTTTGGTCAGCTGAACGTGTTTTTAAGTCTCATCTGTAGTGTGTTCTCGATTGTTCCTTATTTGCATGTAGGCGCAGCCGCAGTATTTAACTCGCACGCGTGTTGTATGTTAATATTTGCGTAGAGTGTCGGAAGAATTTATTTTTTAACAAGTTTCTTTTGTCTCTTTCCAGGTGAGTGAGGTTGCCGGGGCAGGCGGGCCGCGAGGACGCGCTGGGCAGAAAGGTTTAACGCCACCGTGTTTGTGCTGCGCTGTGTGCGCTGCTCAGCCGCCGTGGAATCACGCCGCCCTCCGCGCCGAGTCGTGTGCGCCTGGATGCGCCAGGGGGCGGGGCGCGGCCGGCCGGGGTGTGCGGGGTCTCTGCTTCAGGGGTTGGAGGCTTGTGAGGCAGCGTGAAGGCAAAGGCAAGCGCAGTGAAAAAAAAAGAAAAAAGAAAAACATGAATGCAGATATGTACCTGTGCGTATAGGAACACCAATGGAAAGTGCTATGCATGCATATGAATGTAAATGTATATGTATATGTATGTCTCCCTCTCCCTCTCTTCTAGTATATCTCTTCTTTTCTCACTGTCCCTTCTTTTTGTCCAGTTTTCACTTCGTATCTCTATCCTCCGCGTTCGCGCGATTAATGGGCCCTATATGGAGGGAGACGGATTTCATATTTTACTCAGGCAGTGATGTGGTGATCATTAAATCATTAGATTACCGATTCCCGCAGTTAATTGGCGGAAGCGCGGCCTGTTGTGATCGCAGGGGGTTTGAGGGCGGCCGGGGATGCGTCTGCGGAGGAGGGACGAAGGACGAAGGACGAAGGACGGGCTGCGCCGCGACGGGAAGGGCTTTCCCTGGGGGATGGGAGGATGCGGCCGCCTGTGGCCTCCTCTGTGGCCTGTCTGTCAGACAGACAGGCAGATTGATCGACAGATAAACCTACAGACTGATAGACCCACAGATAGACAGAGATTGGCCGACAGACAGACACAGATAGATTGACCCACTAACAGATAGACAGACACGCACACAAACGCATACATCCACACAGACATATACGGATGGATGCTGGAATGTATATTATAAATGCGTTATATGTACACATACACAAAATGTTTATGTAGAGCTGTATATATTAAATGACTCGACCGTTTCCCTCGTCGATATACAAAGGCAAATGATTCCCCAATCTTGTCGATCCCCGTAATGGAGCCGCCTCCATAGCAGCGCCGTCCCTCGGGAGACACTGGCCCATAAACGGTGATTCGCGCCCTATAAGCAGGCTTTCAGCTCACCTTCTCAGCGCCCACCCTGTCCGAATCCCTGCGCGACGGCTTAGGCGGGAATCCGGGCGGGAGAAGGCTTTTTAAAGTTCAGCGATCGAGGAGTGGCCGGGAAAGGGACGATTTGAAGTCGGAGGCTGGCGACGTTTTGAGGACGACGATGACCTTAAGAGATGAAGGGAGAGAAGGTACGGTGCGTGCACGAGATGGGACAGTGCTTTAAGGGACTGAACTACAGCAAGGGGCCTGTGGCGATGTAAATGCAGGGGAAATGTTGAAGCGTGAGCGCTGAAGAATGAGGAGACAAAGATTATGTGAAGTTAACGAGGAATACTGAGGAGGAATGCGAGGGGGGAAATCGCAAAACATTACTTGAGGAAAGACATGAAACACGACAAAGAAAAGCACAGAAAGTACCTAGTAAGGTTACAGCTCATCACAGGTCAGCTCGCTATTACTCTTAATGAGTATTGATGACTGCTCTGTGCCAGACGCAGCCAGCTTGAGTCGTCCCTGGGGTCGTGTGCGAATGGGTCGTCCTGTCGAGTCCACACGAGGTCACCGGGACGACTTCGTCTCGGTGTCTCTGTGCACCGTAATTTGAGACGCCAGCGGGAATGGTGGTGATAATGCCATTAGTTATGAGATATGGTCGTTAATACCACGTCCAGACTTATGGTTTCGTTGAGGATTATCACTGCAGGGCGAAAGGTTTTGCAGGCTACGTGTCTAGTGAAAGATAAGCAGTTTGGTAGGATTGAAAAGACCGCTTCGTTGGACGTGGCGGGGCAGGCGAGTGGGTCTGCCTCGTCCGAAGACAAACAGCAGGGAAATGGCTCGGGTTCAACGCCAGAGCAGTTTCGCCGAGTTCGCTTTCGACGGATGTGAAAGACTGAAAACTAAGCTTCTTATACTAGTAAGAAAGTGGTTTTGGATGGGCTGTCGATCGGCCCCAACGGGTTTTGAATGCCTGCCGCTGCTGTTTATGGCAGGCAGGATGAGCCTCGCTCAGAACTCTGGGTTAGGAAGGCCTTGTCCTGTAATTGTTTCGCCCTTCTAAGTCTATGGCTGTTTTTTCCATCTTTTTAATGGGATAGTGGGTGATATATGTTTTATTGCATTTGCCAGAATGGAAGGATGTAAAAGGTTCTTTGACTAGATGCGATGTTTCTTCCTGGATATATTTGTGGATCAAGGGGAGTATTAGTTGTCCCTCCGACGGCGATCGCCTGAGCACCGGCGAGGGAACCGATTACGGTTACGCCACTCTGTATTCCGCGAACTTCCGAGTGTCATCGGTGAAGCACTGCCAGGGTGACAGGCCCTCCTCCGGTCATCGCGGACTGTTATGGAGTCATGCATGTGTTTGGTTAATGCATGTGGGACGAGGCGAGACTACCAACCCGCGCATGATGGCCGGAGGGCAGCTGAGGAGAGTGGGTGGGACGGGCATGATCATAGCTCATGCACTCGGCGAAGGGACGCCCTTCGTGTCCCGCATCGTAGGACGCGTGTGGCGAGCGTGGGGGCCAAGGCTGGAGATGGGCGTCGCGCATGTCTCTGCTTCCATGGCCGGACGGCGTAGCCATGGAGAGGCATGTTCTATTCCACCTACGAAATATGGCAAAGAAGTGTCGGTGGAGCGGCTAGCCTCCCCCCTCCACGCATTCAAATAAGGTGTCGGCGCTGACGCAGCACCAGACGTTTTTTGGGAAAAGTCCGATCTGCGCGAGGGTACGCGGACGGGTTCGTTTAAAGCGTCCAAAGGTTTACGAGGTGTCCGTGCAAGGGCGCCTCATGAGGGCGGCTGCTTCCCGAGGGAACGTTCGGGCCAACACGGTAGCTGGCGGGGTGATAATCTGGCTCGGTACATGCGCCGTTAACATTTTGATGATCACCTTAAGGCGCACACACCAAGGTAATGACTCGCCGCCGCAACTGGTTCGGGCCTGATGGCTAGATCACCTGTCGGAGGCGCTGATGGCGGCCTCGACGTGCCACCAGCACTTGAGTTGGCGGGTGTGCTTGGGCTGAGGAGGGAGCGACGTGCGCCCGTGTGGCGGAGGCGATGACGCCTCGCTCGGTCCTGCGTCGGGTGCGTGGGAACGGAATGCCTCGCTGGGGCGCCGCCGTTTTTTCGCTCGCCGTTATGATGAACACTGGTAGCTGCTGTCGGTGCGGAGATGGCGGGGCGCAGCGGCAGTGTTGTCAAGTAGGAATTAGTAGAGTAGTGCCCGCCCGCGCAGGGGGAATGGCGGGGCCTTGGCGAGGGAGAGGGCGTTGCTTGGCACTGTTGGAAGGAGCCGCTGTGGCGACGGTCTCTAGAAGCTGTGTAGGGGCCTCGTGTAGCAGTGTCCGGTCCCGGCGGGAGTGCAAGGGCCGCCAACAACCCTGTTGTTGGGTAGGGCGGCGCGGCGGAGGTTGCCAGGTAGAGGATAGTGTCACGGCTTGGGTACGGACCTCCGCCCGCCACTCAGGGTGCTCGAGGCGCTGCCCGAATTTATCATCGTCTTAAGGGGCCGTAACTACCCAGATTTTGGTTACGGCATTTGCATACAAAGGAGATGAAATGTTAGGCGCAAGGTCTCGTGGGTCTTGTAGAATTAAAAGACCCGCACAGGTTTTATTCTGCTGGAGAGGAGGATTAAATATCCCAAAGGTAGTGGAGACTTTTGCGAATCTGGACTGTTAAAGACTGAGAGTTTCAACCATTACAACGGGAAAAATTGTTGCAGGGATTATTGAATAACGGGATGAAATGGGGCTTTCCTGGCGGACATCGGCCGGGCTGCGAACGTTCGCAGGAGACGCTCTCGGGCGACGCGTGATGCGCAGGCGCGGGGCTGCTCGACCAGGTGAGAGATTGCCATCTGCGGCTGCAATTTAGGGCGTAGGGCGCCAACGAGGGGCGTCTGTGGTTCACCTTGGGTTCTGCCACCAAGACTTCGGGTGACGCCGCGACCGCTGCCCAAGAAGCTCCCTCGTTTCCACATTTGCATATTTCTCTTCAGTGCACGGATGTTAGTCTGAAAAATCTTACGAACAGTGCGGGATGATTTGCTTGGAATCTTTGTTAAATAATGTTTTTGTTAATTTATGATAATTCCATACAACATATTGATCTGGGTTGTACACTATTTTCGCCAAATGCAGAGCATTGCCAGATGCAGTTGCAGCTCCAGCACTGTCTGCACGACGGACATGCGATCGTGTCGGCACAGGAGACGCCGCTCGCTCGACGTCGCTTTAGCGTCAGCCAAGATGCTTATTGGGAGCGACGCAACCCCAGCAGTCCGCGATGAGGCCCCGTCGGAAGCCTCTCGGTTGGCCCGCATGGCCGGCAGCGGGGCGGGGCAGTGCCAGGCGGCGCGGGGAAGCAGGCACTGAATTTCTGCTCTCCACGCTTCTGCTTTATCGTCGGCGGGTCAGTATAGTGTGTTTTCTCGGTGGAATACAGCGAAGAAATGACGATGAGGAGGTGAGGAGAGGGAGGGGAAGGGAGGGAAGTCCTGGTAAGGGTAAGAGAAGGGTAGGGAAAGGGAAGGGGAAAGGGAGGGGAAGGGGACAGGAGTGGAGCTTCGTGGCTCGGGGCAATGCGTGAGCCCTTCGTAACCTCCATCTTGACCTCGCTCTTCCAAGCCGATCGGGGGGGGGGGGGGGTGGAGTTTTTCTTCCCCCCCCGCCCCTTCCCTTCTCCTTTCCCCTTCCCCTTCCCCTTCCCCTTCCCCTTCCCCTTCCCCTTCCCCTTCCCCTTCCCCTTCCCCTTCCCCTTCCTTTGCCTACACTGCCTACCCTTCCCATTTTTTGCTTCTATCCCTTCCCTTCCCTCCCCTCCCCTCAATTTTCTTCCTTTGCTTTCTCTTCTCTCCTCTTCCTTCCCCCTCCCTTTCCCTCCTCTGTCCTTCCTTTCAGTATATATACTCCTCCCATCCATTCCGTTCCTCTTCTCTCCTTCCTTCGCGTCTCGCCCCTCCTTGCCTATCCTCCTCCTTTTCCCGTTTCTTCTCTTCCCTTCTATTTTGGTCCAATCCCTTCCTCTTCATTTATTTTAATTTCCCTTACATCCTCTCCCATTTGGTTTCCCTCTCCTATCCTCTCCCCTCCCTTTCCCTTCCCCTTCCCTTCCCTCTCCTCTCTCCTTTCCTTTCCTTTCCTTTCCTTTCCTCCCCTCCCCTCCCCTCCCCTCCCCTCCCCTCCCCTCCCCTCCCCCTCCCCTCTTCTCCCCTCCCCTCCCCTCCCCTCCCCTCCCCTCCCCTCCCCTCCCCTCCTCTCGTCTCGTCTCCTCTCCTCTCCCTTCCCCTCCTTTCCCTCTCCCTCTCCCTCTATCTTCCTGCATCGTCTCCCCATTCGCGAGGCCCAATCAGAGTCTTCATCGACGCTTCCCGCCTGACACTTGTTCCTGCAAACTCTGTTTCATTCTCCGACGTTTATTAATGTTGTGTTTCGCGAGAGTTAAGAGCGATGTATTCGCGCGTGATTTTATTAGACTTGGTATCTGAAGGGTCACTCTCTTTGGGGGGTGTTTTTGCGACCGGAGATTGAGCGCGGATGGCCTGGGCCGGTCAGGAGCAGGTTGCTGGTTCTGGCCCAGTCAAAGCACCGGAAATTTCACTTGTGCTTTCTCGGAAATTGGATATGTTGTCTTTTTCTTTGTTTGGTCTCGTTTATGGCGGCAGCGAGGAAACGTCAACCTGCTAAACGGTAAGTTAGAGGGAGAGGGGAGTAGTCCTATAGTTGCTTATATACATGTTTTTCTCATTCTCTCTCCACCGTCTTCCTTTCTTATATCTGTCATGGCATTTATGTCAATCATATGCCAACGCCATTGATTCACCGGGCGACAGGCCTCTCACACTGTCCACATGCAATGACACGACGCTATTGAACTGTCCTGTCCATATTTGCGGCTTCCCTTGTGTCTGTGTGTTTCTGTCGATGGCGTTGCAACAAAGGAAGACGAGAATTGGTTCGCGGCCTGTTGCTAATTGCAAAGAGGCGCTGTGTTGCTCCTCTCCAGAAAGCATTAGTGAGACTAATCTCTTGAGGAATCTCGGAAGTTCTTGTCGAAAAAATACGACATAATGAGGCAAGTTCCCAGAGCAAGATCTTCGAATAGCACTTTCCTCGCGTGGCAGACCTGCGTTAGGGATCACCGCTCTTCGTCGCGGGAAACACGTTTGTTGGCATCAGAGTTTTCTTTCGCGACTCGGAGGAAGACAAAGAGGAAAGGGAGTATGCCGGAGGGCCTTCTGATCGCGGGACGCCCTGTTTCCTACGCGGGTGTCCGCCTGAGGGCACGAGCCAAAGCTTCTGGCAGCGGCGCGGCGGGGCACGTCCGAGGCTGCAACAAACGGCCCCCGCGAGGCTCATCACGCGGTTAGATCAGCGTGAAAGTGCCCGCGATCTTAATTAGAGTAACTTTGTAAGGAGTGAACAGGGACAGGGATGTGAGTGTGGTGAGAATAGCGAAGGAGAAAAGAACGGATAAGAAGAAGCCTAATAACAGAGAGAGAAAGATAAAGGTGTAGAAGGGAAAGCAAGAGAGAAACCCAAGGCATTGAATCGAGATTTGGAGCCATTTTTCACGCTGCTAGTCACTTGGGATTCGGAAAAAATCTGGGAAAAGGAGCCTCGACTGCCGTAGGGAGATTAATGGTTAGGCGCCAATGAGGGGGGCGCCCCCGAAGGTCGTCCGCTGATCAGCCTCCGGCCTCGCAGCTCGGACGTTGCGCTCGTAGACACAGGCAGGCAGACGCGCGTCCTGTCTCCCGTTCTCCCCTCGCAGCTCATTTCCTTCTTCCTATCCATCGCCATCTCCCTCTTCTCCCTCCGACGTAGTCTCTCTTTTTCTTTTTTTTAGATTTAAGGAGACGGCGCTGGCGCACCTCCTTTATCGCTGCGAGCGGAGGTCGGATCAGAACTTCGTGAATATTTAACGCGAAAAGAGGCATTACGAGACCCCCCCCCCTGGTTCTCATGTCCTCCCATCCCCCCTGTAAGCCCCGCCCACTTCTCGTGCCCTCTGACCAGGGGCGGGCAAGCAGCTAGGCTTGTAATATCTGGAAATAGGCCTATATTCTCGGCGCGTTAGAGGAAGATCGTGGAAATATGTGGTGGGCGGGTACGTGCATATTAGGGTGTCTGGGCCGGGGCATTTGTGTGGTAATGGCGTGTCGGGGGCACTCGTTGCCTGCGCCTGGGCTGCAGAGCAATCGGTGGGTTTGTGTGTCTGCGTCGCCTCGAGGGGCGTGGCGCCTGGACCCGAGGGGGGGACGCACGGGGCTGGCGGGAAGGGAAACAAGTAGCTGCTGCTGACAGTTCTTTTTGCAAGAGTGAATTTTTCGCAAGAGTGAATTTCGTGTGCAAGGGCGTGGAAAAGGCAACGATAAGATAATTTATGCGAAGTGGAAAAGTGAGTGCCAGGCGATGGGCCCGACGAGTTTGCGACTTCCGAAATTTGCATTACGAACCTGATAGCGGCTTAACTTGCGCGCTGTTAACACGGTTTCCCACGTGAGTATAGAATTCGGAAAGTAATCTTGTTCTTTTTAACTTTAGCGACAATTTGGATCTAATTTTCGCCGGCAGTGAAGTTGGGGAAGGACGGGGGGGGGGGGGTCAAATACTGGTTAGAATTGGTAGTCTGATGCGCGAGAGAGGAGGCTTGCAAGTGGAGGTGTGAAAGTGGGCTGGGAGTGGAGGTAAGAATGAGAGTGAGAATGGTAGAGATGGAGATGGAAAAGGAAATGTGTGAGACTGGTTGAGATGGAGGTGAGAGTGGAAGTGGTGGAGGTGGAGGTGAAAGGAAGGGGAGGGAGAAGATGGGAGTGGATATGGGCTTGAATGTGGGGTCGGAAGTGAAGGTGCAGGTGGAGGTGAGAGTGAGAGTGGAGGTGGTGGATATGGAGGTGGTGGTGCAGGTGATTGCCTTTGCAAGAACCGGAGTGATGCTTATGTAATGACTGCATATTGTGGATGGTTATCGCTGATAAGGATTGGCGGAGTAGGAAAATTCACTCTTTTTCTCTCCCTCTACCTCTCCCTCTCCCTCCCTCCCCCTCCTTCTTCCTCTCCGTTCATTTATCTGCCTGTGTCTGTGCATTTATGTATGTGTGTGCTTGGGTCCTGACGTACGAGTTGAGCCTCGGATATGCCTGGCGACCATCGCTCCGACCTTCTTACTAATCTAATAACCTCCGTAAGGAACGCAGAGCCATAAAAGGGAAATCCCAATCTAAGTTAATCCCTTGATCAAGAAAAAGCAGCAGCAGCGCCATAAAAAGGGGCCGCAGACTTAGCATTCGCTCGCCATCGGCCGCGAGGTGTTCTGTCGTCTCGGGAAATATATGCCAGAAAATGTTGGGTGTCGGCTGACGATTTACTGGTCGAGGGCGCGCACAATTTCTGCCGCAGGTTTGGGGGGAGGGGGAGGGGGCGAAATTGCGACGGTGTGTATGCTGCTTTGGTGGGTGGGGGCAGGGCGGGAAGGGGAGGGGTGGAGGGCGCGGGCGGGGGGATGGGATCGGCGGGTGGAGGGAGGTGCGTGGCTGACGCTGAGATCGTGGCGGGAAAATATTCTGAGCAAATATTGAGTGTGAGCTTTCGCGGGGCGCATGTGAAGGGAGGCGGTATTTCAGGGCATTATTCTGAAAGGATGCAAGACCATGCATTATTTCCCCTCTTTTTAGTGCTTGGTTTGTTGCAAGTTGGGTTGACAGGTAGAGATGGTGGCCATGGGGATTTGATGGTTATTCTGATAGTGATGAAGGTAAGCATTGTAATGCTGTAATGTAAAAATTAGAGTAATTCTTTGTTTGACTGGGACATGTCTCCAACAATCAGCAAGCGGATAAGAGGTGTGGTATAGTGCATTGATAACGGCAGGAGGCGTGCTCGCTTGCCCTATTGATTAAATCTTAAATGATGATTCGTCATAGAAATAATAACCAGTGATAATGAATAAGACAAGACAGTCTTTAGAATAATTGCATTGATGGCAATAATAATGCTGATAAGGGTAATTATAAATGAAATAAAAGTAGTACGAAGTAGTGCATCATATCGTAAATTGATGTCAAAAAATCGTGACAAGACGTCAGAGAAATCTGAGGCGAAGACCGGGAGTCCTCGAGAGGAAATGGCCCTCGAGAGGCAGCATTAAGAGGATTCGGGGCTCGGAGGCGGCGGCGAATCAGGAGGCGGGGCCGACCGGCGAGGCGCTCTTAAAGGCGGGCTCGAGGAGGCGCTGCTGGGGAGGGGGCGCGGAAGACGATGAAAGGGGGGAAAGGGGTAAGAGAAGGGCTTGATAAAAGATAAGAAGGAAGAGTGAGGATGAGGAAGAGATTGAGGAAGGGCTGGGGACAGGTGAAGTGGCGGAAGATCGCACTTCATGAAAACGCTTGTGCCGATTTTTGACCCTCTGTGAAAGAGGAAAAGGAAAAGGGGAAAGGAAATCGGCCGCGGGACGAAGGAAAGGCCGAGGCGAGAAGAGAGGGAAACGGGAAGCATAACATCGCGAATGGCGTCGTCAGAAGTACTTCGACGGCGAAGGATGGCCGCGGGAGAGGCGGCGCGTCGCTGGAGGATTGGGGAAGGAAGAAGGAAGATGCAACGCCATCCTCCCAATGCAAGAGAAACGTGGCTGAGGTGTGATGGTGAATGTGGCATGTGCAGCACGTTGTAGCCTGAGTAAGAAAAAGGAAACGGGGGGCTTGGGGGATTGAAGATTTTCAAAGGCCGTGTTTGGCGGTTCGAGTAGCTTCGGTTCCCCAGCGTGGGGAGGGACCGGGTAGTCGGAGTGAGGGCATATGTATCGAGATGCCCTTCTCAAGACTGACACTGAGCTTCCGTTCGCAGAAGAAACTGCGATCAGCCATTCGCCTTCCCATGCCCCTTTTCCTTGATCAGTAGTTATGACTGCCGCCACCAGAGGGCTTTCTCCGGAGCCGTCGCCCTTCGAGTGAGGCCCCCTCCTTTCTCTCCTCCCCTCCCTCTCCCTTTCCCCTCCTCCCCCAACCCCTCCCTCGCAGCCCCCGAGTTGCAGGTGCAAAGGGCGAGGCGGGAGGGTTAATGATGAGGCTGCTGGATGTTCTGGGTCAATTTGGTGGCTGAAACCTGGAACACGGCAGAGGCTGCTGGATGCGCCACGCTCCGAGTTCCTTAAAGCCTCTTTCCCTTTGGCCTGTTCTTTCATTTCCTGGAGTCTCATGTTGCTCGTCTTGCGCTTCGCTTGTTGCTTTTTGCTCTTGTTGTCATTTTTACACTGATTGTATCCGTACGAGGGCGTTGCAGTCTTCCCCGCGGGGAGGAGAGGCGAGGCAGTTGCATGATGGGGAATTATCTCCCGACTCATTAGGGACGCGAGCCTGCGAAGCGCGCTCGAAGTGCTCGCTCTCTGCTGGCGGATTTCCCTCGAGGTTGATTTATACTGCGGATGCTTTGTGCTCCTCTTTTCTTCGATTTTTTGTTGTTGGATTGCTCTATCCTCCTCTTCCTCTTCCTCTTCTTTTTTCTTTTCTCTCCTCTCCTTCCTCTTCTTCCTCCTCCTCCTCTCCATCCACTTCTTCCTCCTACTCCTTTTCGTCCTCTTCCTCCTCCCCGTCTTCTTCTTCCTCCACCTTTTCGTCTTCTTCCTCCTCCTCCTCTTCGTCTTCTTCTTCCTCCTCCTCCTCTTCGTCTTCTTCCTCCTCCTCCTCCTCTTCGTCTTCTTCCTCCTTCCTCTTCGTCTTCTTCCTCCTCCTCCTCCTCCTCCTCCTCCTCCTCCTCCTCCTCCTCCTCCTCCTCTTCCTCCTTCCCCTTTCATGCGGGATTTGCGTTTTCTTGACGCCGTCTCCGGAGCCTCGGTGACGGAAGTGGTCTTGTCTTCCTCCGAGACATATCGAAGGGTGTGAGGCTTGTTGATGCTGATAGTTTTAAATTTCAGTAAGGTTATCTATTTATAGACAAATTTAAATTATATATGTATGTAAAGTGTTATATATACATCTTGATATTCACTTGATAAGCGAATAAAAAACTTGTATATATGTTTATATATGAATATATTGTGTGCGCTTGTATGCGTGTGCATGTGCGTGCGTGCGTTTGCGTGTGCGTGCAATACTACAGTATTGTATTTCATGCAAAATCTTACATTTTTTCCTACAAAACTATTTTTGAATATCTTTGAGTAAATGTTTGATGAAGTATAATATTCTCCCCACTAAATGGTCTAGAAAAGTAGGGGTACGTCATACACGCTTGCAAATACAATATGTTTATATATATATATATATATATATATATATATATATATATATATATATATATATATATATATATATATAATGTGTGTGCGTGCGTGCGTGCGTGCGTGCGTGCGTGCGTGCGTGCATGTATTTATGTACATTTGCGTATGTCTATACTATACCTGCCTATTTTCTTACAAGTATATTTCGCTGGCATTGGTTCTAACAGATGGCCGTCGCCGAGCGGCCCCGAGCGGCCGGTGTGGATTCCCCTCGGCCGGAGACCCGCTCGACCCGCGCCATTTTGCGCCGCTTTACGGGCCTCGTTTCCCGCGCGGCGAAGTGTTGTAAAGACTTTGAAAGTGCTCTGCTTATGTCATTATTCCCGTGTTATAGTTGTGAAAGTCTAGAAGAACACTTCCTGGCACGGCAGAGGCAGGGCTTTGAATTCTCTCGCGCCTGTTAACAAAAATAATTATTTTCAAAGTGAACAATCGATTTGTTACTGATCAGTGGGCATTTCTTCGCGATAATCGTGGATGTGTTCGCTGCAATCGATGCTCTTATCTTCCGGATTGGTCGGCAGCCCATGGATGCCCCCCCCCCCGTTTTTTTTCGTTTTCCTATTTACTTTCGTCTTTGCTACCGATAGATATGTCTTTCCTGCGTTTCTCTTCCCTGCCATAGCTGCCCCCCCCCCCCTCGTTCCTGCCTCCCCCCTCGAGCGGCCCGCACTCGTCTGGAGGGGGGGGGGGCACCTCTAATGGCCCAGTCAATCTCGCTGTGGCGGGAGGCGCGTTATTTACGAGGCAGATGGAGATCTTGTGCAGACGACCCATTTCGCCACGGCGTCAGGTTCGGTTTTGGGATTTGCTTTTTTAACACATACACACACATCCACGTGCGCGCGCGCGTGCACACACGCACGCACGCACGCACACTTTTCTTCCTCGAGAGCAGTCATTATCTTTGCTTAAGCTTCCCGTCATTAGAAGAAACCTTCAATGATGTGGACTTTTCCTTTCATGTGCTGCTGCTGCTGCTCGTTATCATGTCTGCGTGTTTATCCTTCCCTCCTCTCCTGCCCCGTTCCCTGCGCCCCGTCAGCGGTTCCGTGGGAAGCCTGTGAGAGGAGGGCGAGGAGTGGGCGGGGAAGGGGGCGTGTTTCACAGACGAAGGAACCGGATATATATTCACGGGCGTTCGTCATTGTCTGCGCGGGCGGGATTAAGCATGGCGGCGCTGCGTGTATGGCTGTGGAAAACTTTCCTTTGTCCAATTGGCCCTGTAGAGCGGTGTGGAGGCACCGCCTTCCCGAAAAAGAACAAAGGAAGGAAAGTGAAGCAAAAGGGTGTTGCGAGCAGCGTCAACAGCGTCACCCGAAGCAGGGAGTCCGCGGGCCGCAGTACCCTATAATGGATCCAGTAGGTTTATGTGCCGCCGTACTTGGCCCTCTGCCCGCACCGCCCCCCCCTCTTCCGTTTCCTCTCCCTCCGCTTTCCTCCTGCTCGTCTGTCGCTGCCGTCTCCTCACTCCGGTTCTGTGGGCTTGCTCTCCTTCCTACCTCCTTCATTCTGGCGGTTCCAGTTCTTTCTCCGATTCCCTCTCTTCCTTAGTTCTTCCCCCTGCTTTCTCCTCTTCTTCTTCCTCCTTCCCTTCCTCCTCTTCCTCCTCCCCCCTCCTCTCGCTTTCTCCTCCTCCCTTTCCTCGCCCTACCCCCTCCCCTCCCTCACCCCTTACTACTACTACTCCTCCTCTTCCTTCTTCCCCTTCCTCTCCCTCCTCCTCCTCCTCCTCCCCTTCCTCTCCCTCCTCCTCTTCCTCATCTTCCTCTCCCTCCTCCTTCTCCGCTTTCTCTTGTCTCCTCCTCCCCTTCCTTTCCCACCTCCTCCTCCGCTTTCTCTGCCTCCTCCTCCTCCTCCTCCTCCCCTTCCTTTCCTTCCTCCTCCCCTTCCTTTCCCTCCTCCTCCTCCTCCCCCCTTCCTCTCCCTCCTTCTCCTCCAGATCCTCCTCCTCCTCCCCCACCTCTCCCTGTGCCTTCCCAAGGATCCCTTTCCCCGCCCTCCCCCGCACTTAGGACTGGATCGTTGGTGCAGCAAGTGCGGGATTTGCTCCGGCTGGAATCCCTCCGCTGAGAACACCCAGTCTTGTGTTCCTATCGCCAAACGGGGCTTACGGTTAACGTATCTGAGGAGGAGGAGGGAGGGGCAGAGGGAGAGGGTGGGGCAGGGAATGGGAATGGAAGAGTAAATGGGAATAGGAGAGAGAAGAGGAGGAGAAGAAAGTAGAGACAAGCGAAAAGAGAAGAACTTTGTTTGCTGCTTGTGTCGTTGCGACCGACGTTTCTATTGGTCGGGCGGCCAGAGCTCGATGACGTTTATTTTGACATTCTATCTACGCTTTATTTATTGTACAGTGTCTTTTACGTATTTTCTGATATTTCATAGTTAAATGTCATGGAAACACCTTTACTTTAATTTCATTTCACTTGTGTACATTTTCTGTTCCAAAGATCCGCTTTGCTTCTGTTTGTTCCTCCTCCTTTCATGACCTCCTTGGCCCCTCTCTCTCCGGAAAGGAATTAGGGCGACAGTTTAGTCCAAGACCAATACTTGGCCACTTGGCAGTCTCGAGAGATTTTTTATTGCTGAGATTTATCCTCGGAGGAAGTGATATTTTTCTTTCCTCTTTTCCTCTGTCGAAAGATGAAAGTTTTCTCTCCTAATTCTTTCTGCATTTTCAGAGGTTGTGGAGGAGTGGGGGGGGGGGGGTAGTTCGTTAGTTTGAAGCGTGTCTTGGCAGCCGCCCGTCGTCTGTAGGCAACTGAGGCTGGAAGAGGTTTGGGCCAAGGCCCAGGCTCAAAGTTCAGAGCCCAAGGCCTAAGGCCCAGGGCTCAAGGCTCGATAGTGTGATGGTTGACTGAATATTTGTGTGGATAAGTATATCCCCTCATTTCGCATTCTCTCCGTCATGTTTGGCATGTAATGGCATTTTTTTTTTTATTTCCTCTTATGTTTGGGGATCACATCATTTTTTTTTTGTCATAGGTGAGTTCTTTCACTTTCCTGAATCACAGTCAACGATTTACTCTACTTTGTCATTTAAGAACTTTGCACTTCGCCCTCTCGCCTCCCTCGCGTGACGGCGCCGCGCCCTTGCATCAGCGCCCCTTCACGACCTGAGTACGCCCAGTACACTCGAGGGCCCTTGGGAGTTACATCAGTGGCCTCAGTGCCTCCGGTCGGCACGGAGGCCGGGGCGCGTGCCGCCGCCGCCGCCGCCGCCGCCTCCCCGCGGGCGGCTGTCCCTGCAGGCGCGGCGAAGCACGTGTCCGTCCGCGCTTGTGTGGACTGAAGAGAATCGTTCGAGTTCCTCCTTTGTCTGAGAGGCGGGCGGGGGCGGGGAGTAGCGTGAGGATTGTGTACTTGAGGCTTTATTACGCTAATGTGCAGGTATTGATTACCTCACGGAGGCTCTGTAGCGACGTGCCGTTGTCATAAAGTGGAGCTCAGTGGAGGTGCTACTTGAGGCGCTCTCGAGCCCGAGATGCTGCGAGTCCTCCTTCAGGCTTTTTCTCTCTGCCTCTTCTAAAACGCCTCATTTATTTGATCTGATTGATGCTACAAAGTTGCATGAACATTGACTTTTTCTTCACATTCTTGAGTTTTGTTATATCACTTTTCCTTGGTCGATATCTGTGTGGGAGCGAGGGCTAGAGAGCATCTTTTTTGTGTGAAGAAGCCTGTGTCGTACTATTGCCGCCTTTACTTTATCGTCCTCATTTTCGTTCGCTCATCACCATCATCACTATCAGTCTTCCACTTCATTTACCACTGCTGCTCTTTCTATTCCTTGTTACCCTTAGATTACATTTCTTGTCGCCCTTTTCTTTCACTTTCTTCGCTGTAAGAAGCGCACATTTTTGCAAAGCCGAAACAAGGAAGTTGCCTTGACGCGACGAGAGCCGTGTCGGGGCAGCAGGCGAACGGCACAGGAAGGAAGGGCAGCACTTGAGGTCGTCCGCGCACCCGACGGAGGAGGCTGTCGTGTCCTTTCCGCGCCGGCGGGTTAGGACTTTTTGTGCCGAAGTAGCCGACGGTGGACTTGGCGAAAGCGCGTCGTTAAAGGAACGCGTTATGAGTTCTGGCTTCATGAACACGCATGGCGCTGCGCGTGGGAAGCGCTGCGACTTGGCAGTTCATGGCACAGTTGTCGGGACCAGCACGCGGTGACGTGGTGTGCGCCGTGCCGTCCGTACCTCCTCGCCTCCCCGTCCTTTGTTTCCTCGGGCACCAAGGGGGCCGTCGTCGGCGCCCGCAGCCCCGGCGGATGATGAGAGGGCCGCGGGGCTTCGCTTTTGCCTCGCCGTCGGACCCTGGGCAGCACATGAGGACACGCGGGGCGGCAATTTGCTCGGCGCTTTTTCCCTTCGCAGCGAGATAATGACTCTCGAATGAGTTACGGAGTTAGAGCTTGTTATCTGCCTCTTGCTGTAGGGGAAGCAGCTTTATCGCTGTTTTATTACAGGCTTTGATACTTGGCTATGAAAAACATGGGTATAAATGTGGTATATGTACGTGCGTTCTTCGTTGTCTCAGCCGGTGTAGAATCGCCTTTGTACATGGCTCATCGTCGAGAAGGCTCGCTAACAACCAGTAATAGTCTGCGGGAAATTAAATCTTAATTTAGCGGAGCTCTGCGCCCGTCTGCGCTCGGATACACTTGTGAAACCGGAAGCGCTGCGTGGCGAGGAGCCCCGCTCGGCTCTCCCTCCTCTGCACCTCCTTCACCCCCTCCCTGATCCTTACTCTGTCCTCCTCATCGTTACCAATCATCCTACATCCCTCTCTCTCTCCCACCATCTTCCCTCTTTCTCCTCTTCTGCGGCTGCTGCTCCTTCCTTCCCTCCTAATCTGCTCTTCATCACTCTCTCCCTTCTCTCCTTTCCCCTTCTTCGTCTCCCATCTCAACCTCCTTTACCATCGCTCACCACCTCTTCCTCTCCCTCCCCTCACCTCCTCTCCTCCTTTTTCACCCTCCCCCTCTCCACCCCCCCCCCCCCCGGAATTCAACGAAGTGCATTCCGCAGCTTGCAACATCTCCAGGTATTTTCTTGTGCAGATGGTTTAAGCAGGGGTTTTCTGGTCTCAAAAATACTTGGCTAATTAGTTGATCGAGAATCTGCGCCATCGGGAGCCGGGGGCGTCCGCAGGGAACCTCCGGGGGCGTCCGCAGGGAACCTCCGGGGGCGCAGCGTTCGTTCCCCAGCCGTCTTGCCCGTGGCGCAGATAAGGGAACTGTTAATGAAAGTGAAATGTCATTAATCGGCTGACTGGCCCAGGGGCGTCGGGCATCTGATGCCCACCAGATTACGTAAGTCGCGACACTGCCCCACCTCGGAGCCCTAAGCGTTGTTCCTCGCTCGCCCCTAAGGCATCGCGACGACGGCGGCGACCCAGCCGTCTGCGGCCGGGCGTGTCTAGGGCGCCCGAGGCCCCTCCCTCCGCCTGTCGTGGGAAGCGCTGCGGGCCTTCGTCTGCGAGCTGCGAATGGGGTGGGAATAGGGGGGGGGGGCGTTGGGTTAGGACTGGCAGGTGTCGAGGGGGAGACTCGTTTCCAGTGACAATTGCTGCAAAAGCTGTGGCAGTGGCGGTGATTGTAGGCTGATAGGAGTACCATGGTAGGAATAGTACCGATTGTGGGAGAATCGTCCCGACAATGAGAATAAAAATGCCAACTGTAATGCTAGTGCGGCGGTGAGGATAATTATCCTAATGATGATAATGATAGATAAAATTGATATTGTTGATGTTAGAATAAAAATGATATAAAAATGTTGCGATGTACAATAATGACATTGATGACGGGGATAATGAATTATAGTGACAGTAGCAAAATGATGATTATGATATTGGTAAGGTCAGCGATGAAACTGGTTATATTATCACTGTTGATATTATTATTGTTGCTATTGTTTTTATATCATCAACAACATCGTTATCGCCATTGGCTTCGTCGACATATATCATTATTAGTCTTCATCAGTCCTAATTAGTCACCATGTGTGCTGTGCTGGCGCAGTGGTAAGGTGCTGGTCTAGCAATCTTGCGGACCTGCGTTCAGTCCCACGCCCGGCCAGTGAGTGGTATCCCCGGCCATACCTTGCACACAGGGGAAGATTTGGGCAAAATAAGCAGACTTACAGTAAGTCACAGCAAAGAATATCCATTGTAACAAATGCAATTAAAACTGAAAACTGAATCATTATCAATATTGTTTTCTCATATTCATCAGCGTCAGTATGTAAGGTCATAAGAATTGTAATATGATGATAGAGGCCCTCGTAGCATTTGATATTGTGATAATGACAATTTTCAGGAGCAAGAAGGGAGTTCAGCCGTGTGAGGAAGGGCCGTGAGACGCTCCTCCTCCTCGGCGGCAAGGAGTCGAGGGGCGCCGTCGCTCTCCTCGCCGAGGCCGCCCATAAAACCTCAATATCGTCACTCGTTCCGTAGACTTATTGCGGTTAAAAGCTCGGCAGGAGCGCGGTTATACGTTGCCAGCTTGGAATGGGGCGGAATAAGAATAAGACGTAGAGGAGAAGGGGCAGGGAAGGAAAAGGGGACGATGGAGGTGGTGGTGATGATGGTGATGAGAAAGAAGAAAAGCGGTAAGAGAGGGTGTGAGAATCAGAATAACGAAGTAGAGCGAGTAAGAGGATGCAAAGGGTGGAAGAGGGATAGGAAGTCGTGAAGGCGACGTGGGATCCGGATGCGGTGTCCGATTCGGGATCGTATCTCGCGACGGGCGAGGCCCTTCCGGATGTGGGTCAGCCGACGGGGGCAAAGCGCCGATGCAGTTCGGCCGCTCTCGAGGGACTCGTCTCCTCGCTCGCTGTTTCATCGGTGACCCCCGCCCACCCCCGCCCAGCCACCCGCCCACCCCCAGCCTCCCCCGGACGCGAGAGGCCGGGATTTCGGCTCCGTCGTAGTATGCATTGCGCCCTCCTCCACTTGCGCCCCACTTTCCTCTGCACTCCACTTTATGGCGTCTTTCCGCGCCCTAAAGGCCAGTCCACTCAGGGGCTTTATGAGCAGCGCGTCGCCGGGGCAGCTATCCTTCGACGGAGGGTGTGAGGGGCGGGGAGGGCGGCCTCCTGTGGCGGCGGAGGGCGCGAGGCTGCCTCTTGGCCTTGTTAGGCGGGTCGTGAGCGCGGAGGGGGGGGGGGTGTTAACGGGGTTATGCTTTCATGAGAGCGCGGTGGTGGTGGCGAGGCGTTGCGAGGGAAGGAGGGAAGGAAGGAAGCGGAGGCGCTTGAGGAGTGGCTGGAATCCGGCCTTCAGCATGCGTAGGAAAGCGGCAAGGGAAGGCGCGCTGATAAAGAAGGGACACAAGGAGTAGGCGACTTGTAATTCCCAGAAAGCCCGGCATCGCAAGCGCGACCACACACCAATAGATGTTTAGAAATTGTTGGTCAACTGGTCCACTGAGCCCTGCAGAGGAGGTGCGGCCGCCGGTGCTGGCCCGCCTCCTCCGTGACTTTTTCTTGCTTTTCTAATCTTTCCTTTCCCAGTCACTAATTCCATCGCTGATTCTTGTTTCCCTCGATGATTCCAGTTTTCTTGTGTTCGATTATCACATGTTGATACTTTTTTATTCAACTTTGTTATGCGGTTTTCTTTCTTCACGTAAAAATCCAATACTCTTATTTTACCGCCCAGCCTTCCCCCCTTGGCAGCGCCGTCCTGCTTATGAGCATCCTAGAATGCCCGGAATGTTTCCCTTTTACTCTTCATGCTGCACCGCGCGGTCTGCCCCGCGACCCGCACGGATAATTGCAGGCCGCCGCGCCGTCTCGGCCGGAAACAGCCTCAGCGGAGGACGGCCAAACGACCCTAATATACTGACGTTTCGGAAGGTCACGAGTGCGCATGTTGTTGTTTTGCGTGGGGGTGGGGGGGTGGGGGGTGCTCTCCTTCCCGGTGGACATGGCTTCTCAGCCCGGTCTGTCAACCACGGCCTTCCAAGTGGCCCGGCGGCGAGCGAGGCCCAGGGCATTGTGGCACCGGATGCTGGCACACGACCGCTCTCATCTCGCCATGAGATTGATGTGGGAATAAAGTGGATGGGACATTAAGGAGGAGGCGGCTCGGGGATGCTGCCCAGAACAGGAGCAGTGGGCCGCGGGCGGCGGCCCCTCGCCACAGTTTGGCGCTTGGAGGCTGGGGTTAGTCCTGTTTTCCCTCTCCCCCTCCCTCGCTCTCCCCTCCCTTCCTCTCCCCCCCCCTTGCCCTCTCCCTCTCTCTCCTACTCCCATTCCCTCTCCCTTTCCCCTCCCCCTCCCATCCCCCCCTCCCTCCCTCCCTCCCTCTCTCTCTCTCTCTCTCTCTCTCTCTCTCTCTCTCTCTCTCTCTCTCTCTCTCTCTCTCTCTCTCTCTCTCTCTCTCTCTCTCTCTCTCTCCTTCTGTCATACCCTTTCCACCTCCCTCTCCCCCTTCCTATCCTTCATCCCTCTTCCTTCCTCTTCACCTCCTTTGCCCTCTCTCATTCCCCTCCCCTCTCCGTCTCCCCCCCCCCCATTCCCTTTCCTTTTCCTTCTCCGCCTCCCATTCCTTTTCCTTCTTGGTGTCCCTTTCCTTTTCCTTCTCCGTCTCCCTTTCCCTTTCCTTCTCCGTCTCCCTTTCCCTTTTCTCACCTCTCCCTCCCCGTCACTTTCTCTCCTTTCTCTGTCGTCTTCCTCGCAGTCTTTCGCCTTTTTGGGCCGCCTCTTCATCTCCATTGCCTCGCGCAGAGCCGGCCGTTTGGTCCCATGTGGCGGCGGCCTTGGAATTAGGTCATGTGATTTGGAGGAAGGTCGTTTTTTTCTTGCTTCGCCTCAGATCAGAACATTGTCTGGAGAGTTTTTTTTTTTTCTATGCAAGTTGACATATGCTTTGATAAACGTAATCTTGGTCGTGGGTGTGGTTCGGCTGGTTCAGTTTAATCTAGTTAGGATGCGATTTTTCAAAAAGGTGTGGTTCTAGAATAACGGGACTTCAGTGTCGCATCTTTTGCATGTGAATTCCCATCGCGTGACCGCCGCTCAAGCTGGTTCGTAACGTTTGTCAGAATTTAACCTGCAGAAAATCATTACTGCGGAATAAGTCCATTTGGATTTGTGCGCCGTGGCAGACGGCGAGGGCGTCGAATGCCGCGGAACCGCTCGTCGGATTTTATGCCCCAGATTTCCATATCAATCCCGAACCACATCACGAAGGCCCAAGGCTTGTCGCCCGCCAGGAGGAGGGGCGAATTTCCCATCTCGACCGGTCGCGAAGGGCGGAGGAAGGGAGGGAAGGAAGCAAGAAGGGAGGGATGAGAGGAGGGAGGGCGAAGGGTCGGAAGGTGAGGAAGGAGCAGTAGGAAGGTGAGGAAGGAGCAGTAGGAAGGTGAGGAAGGAGCAGTAGGAAGGTGAGGAAGGAGCAGTAGGAAGGTGAGGAAGGAGCAGTAGGAAGGTGAGGAAGGAGCAGTAGGAAGGTGAGGAAGGAGCAGTAGGAAGGTGAGGAAGGAGTAGGAAGGTGAGGAAGGAGCAGTAGGAAGGGGCACAGACACAAAGAGACTGTACAGTCCCCGCGAACAAACGACGGGGCATCCATACGTAGCTGGACATGTGCCACGGAAAGTGCCTTTGTGTCTCCTTCTCACCTCCTCATCCTCTTTCTCCTTCTCACCTCCTCATCGTCTTTCTCCTCACCTCCTCATCGTCTTTCTCTTTCTCACCTCCTCATCGTCTTTCTCATTCTCCTCCTCTTTCTCACATCCTCATCCTCTTCTTTCTCACATCCTCATCCTCTACCTCCTCTTCTTTCTCCTCCTGCTCCTGCTTCTCCTTCTCTTCCTCTTCCTCTTCCTCCTCGTCCTCCCCCCTCTTCTTCCTCCTCCTCCACTTTCTCCTGCTACTGCTGCTTCTGCCTTGATTGACGGAGCCCTTCCATTATTAGACGCGGAATCCCTCGCAGTGACCTCTTGACAAAGTCCCTCTGGCGACGGCCATTCCTTCTCCTGATGGCGCTGGGGTGGTAGGCTGGCTGGCCCCTTTGCCCTCCCTTGAGTCTGTTGATTATATATACTTGTGTATTATGAATCACTTTTTGTGCTGTAGTCTCGTGTACTTTTGATCTTCCTGACTCCGTGTTTCCTCCCCAGGGTGGCTTCGCGCGCGTGCACGAGGTGACGGACCTGACCACCAGCAAGACGTACGCGGGGAAGATCATCCCCAAATGCCGGATCACGAAGCCGCACCACAAGGAGAAGGTGAGTCCGTCGTCTTGGGCGGCGTCCTGGCTTACTCATGTTGGGTTTTATTTGGTTTCATTTGATCGATGTCAATGCATGTGTCTACAGTCACTCGTGCTTTGTACTGTATTTCATTATATACGTTGACAAGCGCGTGCGGAAAGTATTCATATACATATAGCATGTACATGTGTGTGCATAGGCATTTTGCGTATGCATATATGTGAGTAGAATATTTAAACATGAAAAGCTCGTATTGATGACAGGGAAGGCTTGTGGGGTTTCAGACCAGATTGTTATATAATGAGCCACACTGAAAAAATCGAGATTTATACCACCAAAGGTGTCAGTGCAGGTCAAGATACAGCTAAGAAAGAATTAATAAAAGAAAGGCAGCTAATTACGTAAGAAAAACATGTTAGCTGACGTTTTAAATTTATCGAGTCGAAGAAGTTACAATCTCTGAAGGTAATCTATTCCAAAGTCTACAAATAGCATTAAAAAAGCATCTAGAAAACTGACTTGTAGACGATCGACTTACACATCAAATGTCATTCAATTGAGGGTCATAGAACTTCTAGTAATTCTTGCAGGTTGATAAAAATCAGGTAAAAACTTGTAGAGGGGATGTGAATTATCGGTTACAATCTTGTATAAAACTGAAAGAGCCCCAATAACTCTACGATGTCCAATGTCCAAATTTAAGTCAGGCAGGAGAAATTTAATGGAATTAAAAGAACGATCAAGCAGTCTTAAGTGTGAGTCTGCAGCAGATAACCACACACAAGAACAATACTCAAAATGAGGCAGAATAAAAGAAAAGAAGCACCTACGTGTAATGTTGCCATCTTCATAGATTTTCTTGCACTTGCGAATGATGCCTAACTTTGATGAAATTTGCCCGGGCCATATTCCTAATATGCAATTCAAATGTAAGCTTTAAATCAAAGGTTACACCTAAGAGCTTCAAGTTATCCACCGAAGTGATTAAGACTCCGTTAATCAGCAGACTTGGATACTGAGGCAACTGCGTTCGAGACCGACTCACAATCATTTCTTTAGACTTAGTAGGATTTAATTTCATGCCCCACCGAGAGCACCACCATTGAATCATCATCAGGTCTACAGTGAGACTGTCAGCTACGATTTGCCTAGTTGCCGGAGAAGGAATATCAGCATAGAGAGAAATATCATCAGCATATGCCAACATTTTTATTAGTAATGCCAGACCACATATCACTTGTATACATGATAAGGAGCAAAGGGCCAAGAAAAAAAAATGTGAAAAAGGAAGGAAAACAAGAACTGCAGGGATGTGCCTTCCTACATTAGGGAGATGGCTGAATTCAGGAATGTTGGGCACACAACTATGGCTACAATTCAGAGGGTCCACCTCAAGGATGCCGTTGGTAGCTAAACTACTCATCCGTCTTTGCTATGGCAGCAGGGATACCTAGAGCCCTTATGACATGAACACTCGTACGCTTATTTAGGACAGACAATAACCGGTGGTGTTCAAGTGAGAAGAATTAAGGGGGACATTTCCTCCACACCCTGGGTTCTCAAAGCCCAACCACGCTGCTCATCCGCTCATAGACCGTTGGCAAGTAAGGTTTTGCTAAGATATACCGCTTGGCACGGCGGAGGAAAGAGGCTATTAATTGACATGCTGGGAAGGGAATCGAAAAAAGTTGCGCGGGTCGGGAGGTGCGCCTCGGTGCTAGAGCGGCGGCCGACGGGGTGTCTGCGGACGGAGCGGATATCGCTCGTCAGTTTGGGTGGGAATCCGCGCCTGGCGACGGCGCGTGAAGATGAATGGCGAGTAGCGGCGCGGCCGAGCGGAGGCGCGTGTTCAGGGGAAGCGTTAATGGGCCAGGAGTTTCACCGCTACTATGTAGTTTCACCGTAAAAGAAAATAAGAGGAAAGGGGAAAGAAAAGAAAATGTTAGAAGCTTGGGCTGCTCTCCGCAGTGCAGTGGTGGCGGCGCGTGAAGCACCCAGGATGAGATTGCGGGGGGGCGGGGGGGGAGATCCTTGGGGACGAAAGGATCGGTTCGGAGGGGAGGGGGGGGGGTATTGACAGGCCGGGAGAAGGGGAAGGGGAAGGGAAAATGCGAGTGAGAGTGAGAGAGACGGAGGAAGTGAAGCAGGGGCGGTAAGTGCTGATGGTGGAAAGGAGAATGAAAGGGCGAGAGGTGCACCAAAATGAACCGACGAGTGTCAGGTGGGGCCTCTCAGCTGCCGCCCGGGGTCGAGCGCGCAGGCGGCAGTCGTGTCCCGCGCGAGGGATTCTGACGAGACCTGCGGTGATGAATGGAGGCGCAGGGACGGACTGCGGACGCGGAAGGAACGAACTTTTACAGCTGCTGCAATTTAGGTAATTTGTCGAGCCTTGTGATACATTGCGCGCGGCCTCTCGTATATAACGCCCGGAGTGCCTGCCCGCCTCTCGCTCCTCTCGTTTCTTCTTGCTTTCCTTCTCTCTTTGTTTGCTTATTTTTCTTTTTCTTTGTTTATTTATTTGTCTCTTTTTCTTTCTTTCTCCTTTTCTTTTTCCTTCTCCTTTCTTTCTTTTTCTTTTTCCTTCTCATTTCTTTCTTTCTTTTTCCTTCTCCATTCTTTCTTTCTTTACCTCCTATTCCGTATAATAGCAAATGTAAAGTTACAACAGCGACTAATGAAATTGCCGAAGAGAGCTTTATGCGAAGGCTCTCCATGGGAGGAGGGGTCTCCATGGGAGGAGGGGTCCCCATGGGAGGAGGGGTCCCCATGGGAGGAGGGGTCCCCATGGGAGGAGGGGTCCCCATGGGAGGAGGGGTCTCCATGGGAGGAGGGGTCTCCATGGGAGGAGGGGTCTCCATGGGAGGAGGGGTCTCCATGGGAGGAGGGGTCTCCATGGGAGGAGGGGTCTCCATGGGAGGAGGGGTCCCCATGGGAGGAGGGGTCCCCATGGGAGGAGGGGTCCCCATGGGAGGAGGGGTCTCCATGGGAGGAGGGGTCTCCATGGGAGGAGGGGTCTCCATGGGAGGAGGGGTCTCCATGGGAGGAGGGGTCCCCATGGGAGGAGGGGTCCCCATGGGAGGAGGGGTCTCCATGGGAGGAGGGGTCTCCATGGGAGGAGGGGTCTCCATGGGAGGAGGGGTCTCCATGGGAGGAGGGGTCTCCATGGGAGGAGGGGTCTCCATGGGAGGAGGGGTCTCCATGGGAGGAGGGGTCTCCATGGGAGGAGGGGTCCCCATGGGAGGAGGGGTCCCCATGGGAGGAGGGGTCCCCATGGGAGGAGGGGTCTCCATGGGAGGACGGGTCTCCATGGGAGGAGGGGTCTCCATGGGAGGAGGGGTCTCCATGGGAGGAGGGGTCTCCATGGGAGGAGGGGTCTCCATGGGAGGAGGGGTCTCCATGGGAGGAGGGGTCTCCATGGGAGGAGGGGTCTCCATGGGAGGAGGGGTCTCCATGGGAGGAGGGGTCTCCATGGGAGGAGGGGTCTCCATGGGAGGAGGGGTCTCCATGGGAGGAGGGGTCTCCATGGGAGGAGGGGTCCCCATGGGAGGAGGGGTCCCCATGGGAGGAGGGGTCCCCATGGGAGGAGGGGTCCCCATGGGAGGAGGGGTCCCCATGGGAGGAGGGGTCCCCATGGGAGGAGGGGTCCCCATGGGAGGAGGGGTCTCCATGGGAGGAGGGGTCTCCATGGGAGGAGGGGTCTCCATGGGAGGAGGGGTCCCCATGGGAGGAGGGGTCTCCATGGGAGGAGGGGTCCCCATGGGAGGAGGGGTCCCCATGGGAGGAGGGGTCCCCATGGGAGGAGGGGTCCCCATGGGAGGGGGGGTCCCCATGGGAGGGGGGGTCTCCATGGGAGGAGGGGTCCCCATGGGAGGAGGGGTCCCCATGGGAGGAGGGGTCTCCATGGGAGGGGGGGTCCCCATGGGGGGAGGGGACCCCATGGGAGGAGGGGTCTCCATGGGAGGAGGGGTCTCCATGGGAGGAGGGGTCTCCATGGGAGGAGGGGTCTCCATGGGAGGAGGGGTCTCCATGGGAGGAGGGGTCTCCATGGGAGGAGGGGTCTCCATGGGAGGAGGGGTCCCCATGGGAGGGGGGGTCTCCATGGGAGGAGGGGTCCCCATGGGAGGAGGGGTCCCCATGGGAGGAGGGGTCTCCATAGGAGGAGGGGTCCCCATGGGAGGAGGGGTCCCCATGGGAGGAGGGGTCCCCATGGGAGGAGGGGTCACTGTGCGGCCGCGCTCGCTCCATCAAGGCGTCCCGTTTCCGCTCATCAGGATGCGAAGTGGTAGTGAATAATACGATAAATGTCCGCAGAATAAAGCCAGCGTGTCTTCAGTGCCTGACTGGAATACGGCGGCCGCTCCTCCCCTGTGTAGTGTGCGTCTGGTTTGTAGCTGACAGCGAGTCCTGATTTAATTATTACCGTTGGTGCTGAGAGGTACACGCCGGGCAGTGAGTGCTGCAGTCAGAGGAGGCATCAGCGGTGGCCTATTTCCCAGAGGCCTCTCAGGGATAGTGGAATGAAGTGCTATAGATGAAATGCCTCATTTGCATGGCATTAACTTGCCGACGCGGACTGACAAGCGGCGGTTCGCGACGGGGCAGCCCCAGATGCAGAATCCCCGCGAAGGCCGAGTCAGGAAACGTTTTCGTCTCCTGAAGGATTGCAGTAGCGTCCTTGTGCCACGAGCCTTCTGGTGGCGTCTCTCCACATTCCCTCCGTGTCCCGTTCTCTTTTCTCCGGTGGCCCGTGCAGTGTTCGTAAGGATCAGGGAACTTGTTTGATCCTCTACTGACACCACGTCTCTTGCCGTACCTCTCCCTCCTCTTTCTCTCGGGATCGCGAGATAACCAAAGGGGATTCAGGAAATCCCTCTTCTACCCCGTCTGCTCCGCGCCCTTTCATCCTGGCTGTCGGGCCCCGCTCCCCCAGGCTCTCGCCACGCGTCGCGCCCGCCACTTTTCCTGGGGAGGAAGAAAAGCTGTGGCAAGCGAGGGGGCGGAAGCATAGGCCAGAAAGAAGGGAGTGATAATAAGTAATGATTTATGAGAAGGATTGCCAGTCAAGGCCCAGACCCGGCCGTCGCCCGACTCCGACGCGACCATGAAAATGAAACCGGAGGTGACGCCTTTGTGGCGTAAGCGGCTTATTGGTTTTTATGGCGGGAATCCTGCGTGTCACGGCGGCTCACTGGCGGGGAGGAGGGCCGGGAGGATAAAAACTAGGATATGCCGGAGACCCCCCCCCTCTCCCTCCTTCCCTCCCTCTCCCCTCTCCCTCCCTTTCCTCTCTCCCCTCTCTTTTCTGTTTCACCTTTCTTTCCTGCCATTCGAGCTGTCTCGGAATGTTTACGGGCAGCCTTTGTGCCGCATTTCCGCCCGTGTCCAATGCATGGTTTGCTCCGAGGCGAGTGTGGGCGGTGTGTCCTGCGCGCCGGCGCATTAGAGGAAACGTTGTTTTGACTTAACCTGTCCGGCCAGTGCGGGCGTCTGCGTTGCCAGAGGAGCTTTGACGTGTTTCGAGTTTCATCGTGTTTCCTTTAGATGTAGTTTCTCTTGACTTCACCGGAAGCATCAGTTAGCGGACATGACAACGCCAGCGAGGATTACGGATCTAGAATCTTAATTACCATAGCAGAACGCGGAAACTGTTGCGTGTCCACCCATGCCGCCGGTCTTGCTCTCCTCCCACTGCGAGGCGATCCGCTGGCGACACGGCTGCGGGGGGGGGGCGGGGGGGGGGGCGGACGTGTGAGCAAGGGGCAAACCTTGAGCATGCGGCGCACCTGGGGGAGGACTTTTCTTGCCGTCTGTGTCACGCTCTCGGCCCTTCGGGAAGAAGGGCAGCGCTCGCCGGAGCCCTGGCAGCCTCGTCGGGAGGATTTGTAGCGAATTGTCGCGGTAGCAATTAAGGCGAGACCCCCTCCCTGAGGAGCGAATTAGTGTGTTGTGAAGCAGGACTGCTCCCCCACCCCCACCCCCCGGGCCCGACCCCGCGACTCCTCACACCTGACGAAGTGGTCTCCTTTGACCGCAGGACCGCGCTCTCGCGCTCCCGCACCAGGGACAATAACAAACAAGAACCAATCCTGCCCGCCCTTACAGACGCCAGTATTTACTTCGCGATTATAACCGCGCCGGAGATGCTGTTAGGTTTGGCCGCGAAATTCGGCCTAGGCTTCGCACTTCGCCCTTCTCAGCCTGTGTGGAAAGTCCCTGGGCGGAGTGCAGGCCATTTCGTTGCACGTAACCCCGCGGTGGAGTGACCCCTGTAGTATGTTCACATGGGTTGTTTTACCATACCGTTATGTTCATAATATATGTACATCGCCTTTAAAGGGGCATTTACTCTAGATGAGGGTCAATAAATGCGAATGATTGATTACGCCATTAGGGAATCGCAATAGCGCTACAAGTCATTAATTACAAAAAGATGGACGGCATTCTGTGAGTGGAGGATGCAGTTCAGCGCGCGCGCACGAACACGCACACGCACGCACACAGATGGAGAGAGAGGAAGGGGTGGAGGGAGGGGGAAGGGGAGGGAGTGGAGAGATTAGTAGCCTAGTAGATGGGGTATTAAGGAATGAATAAGAATAGCACGACATACGGTCGGAATAACGAGCGTAAAGAATTATGAGAAATGAGAAATAATGATAGAAACCGAAATAACAAAAATGGAAAGGTAGTTCTACAGAGGTTTCAAATTGTGTAAACACACTGACCAAAATCGTCCCCCGAGCGTTTGGAAAGGAATTAAATGGCGAAATATATCTTTGCATTTTCTATAAAGTAATAGTCTTTGTGTGCGAAGGCATCCCGTGAACGACATCGCATGAGCCTCTTCTCGATCGCAGGTCAAAGTGGCCCGTAGGACCGAGGAAAGGCTTGCGAAGGAGGAGGTCCTTCGTCCTATCGGTCGGCTCCGCCCTCGCCACCAGACGGGGCGGATCGGAGGGGATTATCAGCCACAGTTCTCACCTCAATTTTTCAAAGGCTTCAGGCGCTTGGCGATCACTTGTGATAAAAGCTGAAATTTGCGTGCGGTGTAAGACCCCCGGGGCGAGGCGCGGATTGTGTCTCGCGAGGGACGTGGACAATGCGACGTTGTGGCTCCGCGTCTGCCGTGATGGATTGTTCCAGCTGGCCTCACCTGCTCAGGGCACCGCGCTGCCTACCTGCCCCTTCCCCTTCCTCTCGCCATAGGCCTAGTCAGTCTCGAGAGTCCTTCGCCCAGGGAAAATCACCGCCGCCTCCAGAATAGTTTTATCCCAGTTTGCCGCCATTCTGCGTTGGGATTTAATGCATGCTGGCCATCAGTGACCAAAGCTGTTTAAATACCCAAGCAAATGCGTTGTCGTGCAGGAGCCACGGATGCAGCAGCCATGGCTCTGGTGCTGCCTCGGCGTGCTGTGTGTGAGTTTTATAGTGGTGCCAGTAGAATATTTTATAATTTAAATTTGATCGCACGCACGCACGTACCCCCCCCCCACACACACACACACACACACGCACACGCCCGCACGCGCACATGCTTAAACATATATGATTTATTAAGAAAATGATACCCTTGGATCACGGCAGATACACGGTCCTTTGAGCTTCACGCTGTTCCCCTCCTCCTCTCTCCCCTTCCCTTCTACCCCCTCCGTACCACCCCTTCCCTTCCCTGCCTCTCCCTCCCCCTCCCCACCCTCTCCCCTTTTTTCACCCCCTCCTCCAGCCTTTACACCCCTCCCCCCTTCCCCCGCCACTCCTCGGCCTCGAGCGCCCCGGCGCAGGGCGACCCTCGTGGACATCTCTAAAATCGGGCCGACGGGACGGAGGGCTGAGCGGACGAGGAATCTGTGCTCTTGACTGTCTGCGGGCGTGAGACCTGGCTTCAAGGGCACGCCTGTACAGCCCCCTGCCTTTAAAAGGGACGAGTGCGATGGGGGAGGAATTCAAGGGACTTCTGAATGCGCAAGTCGAATGGCCAAAAGGCTTTCACGTTTTGCTCGTGTGATCGAGTCTGGAGTGATGAAAGGAGAGCAGGAATGGACTCTTGTTTGTGATGACGTCCAGAGCAGCATTGCATCCAAGTTTATTTAAATGAGAATTTTTGAATGAATACCTGAGTTCAAGAATCCTCTAAAATATGAGGGAGTCCGGTGTGGAAAATGACGACGGGGAGGCTGCCCCTTGTTCCCGGTTTGCCTGCTGGAGCAAGACCCCGAGAGCGAAAGGCGGCGGCGATGCCCCGGCCTCCCCGCGTGCCTCTACCGCGGAAGAGTAGGAGGTGGCCCCGTTTGGCCCCGACGTCTCCATTTTTTGAGCTGCGTCAGGGATCCCGATAAGTAAATTGCCTGTTACCCTCCCGAGTGGCCTGGAGAGCGTCGGCGCGTTAGGCACCTTCGAGGCCCAGAGCTGCCCTCAGACTTTATGGGCGGCCGCTCCTCGCGCGTCATTGCGAGTGGGCCTCCGTCGGTTTTGACCAACGGCTAATGGCCGTGGTCGTGCCATGCAGGTCGCCGCCGTCAGCATCTTCGTAACGTTATAAGCTAATCTCAGGACAGAAGCTCACTCGTCTCTTCTTATCTGTGCACCCTGGCCATTGGGTGTCGTGGCCCCAGAGTGACCAGCCGCCGAGAGGCGTGGCCAATCATAAGCTTCGAGGTTACTAATGGTGCGGCGCCAGGACGGGCCCGCCTTGGACGCGGTCAGGAAATTCTTGCCCGCTCGGGGGCCGCGGTGACCCGTCGGCGAGGTCCTTCCCAGGGCACAGCTCCTTTCACGACTTGGTCGTCGTCGTCGTCTTTCTCCTCCTCAGCCTCTTCTCTTCTTTCTCCTCTTCCTCTTTCTCATTCTCCTCTTCCTCTTTCACCTCCTCCTCCTCCTCTTTCTCTTCTTTCTCCTCCTTTTCCTCTTTCTCTTCTTTCTCCTCCTTTTCCTCTGTCTCTTCTTCTTCCTCCTTTTCCTCTTTCTTTTCTTTTTCCTCCTCCGCTTCCTCTTCTTTCTCCTCCTCTTCCTCTTCTTTCTCCTCCTCTTCCTCTTCTTTCTCTTCTTTATCCTCCTCTTTCTCTTCTTTATCCTCCTCTTTCTCTTCTTTATCCTCCTCTTTCTCTTCTTTTTCCTCCTCTTTCTCTTCTTTTTCCTCCTCCTTTTCCTCTTTCTCTTCTTTATCCTCTTCATCATCATCCACCTTTCTCTTTTTTATCCTACTCTTCTTTCTCTCCTCTTGTTCCTCATTCTCTTTCTCCTCCTCCCCTTTCTCTTCTTTCTTCTCCTCTTCCTCCTCATTCTCTTCTTTCTCCTCTTTTTCTTCTTTATTCTCCTCCTCTTTCTCTTCTTTCTCCTCCTCCTCTTTCTAGTCCTCCCACTTTTATCTGTTCACGGCCCGTTGTCTCCCAGCGACACCCGCCCGTGCGGCTGAATAACCTCCTTCCCTTTTAATAACTTCCACCGCCCTGTTGTCTCGCCGCCCGCCCGCCCCTTCGCCGCACTCGTCCCCGGCGCACTTAGCGCTTTCTTCACCATTAAGCGTGTTTACTCCTTCGAAACTTGTTTGCTCCCAGAGAGCGTGTTTACCGACCGTCCGCTCGTTTACATACCATTGGAGGGTCTTCGCGGTGCAGGAGCCGCTTGCTAAAATTGATGACCGGATACTCTGGGATGTGGAGATAGGTTATCTCCCTCTCTTCCTCTCAGTCTCCCTCCTCCACCTCTTCCTCTCCTTCTCCCTCCTCCTACGTCTTGCTCTCCCTCCTCCTACGTCTTGCTCTCCCTCCTCCTACGTCTTGCTCTCCCTCCTCCTACGTCTTGCTCTCCCTCCTCCTACGTCTTGCTCTCCCTCCTCCTACGTCTTGCTCTCCCTCCTCCTACGTCTTGCTCTCCCTCCTCCTACGTCTTGCTCTCCCTCCTCCTACGTCTTGCTCTCCCTCCTCCTACGTCTTGCTCTCCCTCCTCCTACGTCTTGCTCTCCCTCCTCCTACGTCTTGCTCTCCCTCCTCCTACGTCTTGCTCTCCCTCCTCCTACGTCTTGCTCTCCCTCCTCCTACGTCTTGCTCTCCCTCCTCCTACGTCTTGCTCTCCCTCCTCCTACGTCTTGCTCTCCCTCCTCCTACGTCTTGCTCTCCCTCCTCCTACGTCTTGCTCTCCCTCCTCCTACGTCTTGCTCTCCCTCCTCCTACGTCTTGCTCTCCCTCCTCCTACGTCTTGCTCTCCCTCCTCCTACGTCTTGCTCTCCCTCCTCCTACGTCTTGCTCTCCCTCCTCCTACGTCTTGCTCTCCCTCCTCCTACGTCTTGCTCTCCCTCCTCCTACGTCTTGCTCTCCCTCCTCCTACGTCTTGCTCTCCCTCCTCCTACGTCTTGCTCTCCCTCCTCCTACGTCTTGCTCTCCCTCCTCCTACGTCTTGCTCTCCCTCCTCCTATGTCTTCCTCTCCCCCTCCCCACCCCCCTCCTACCTCCTACATCTTCCTCCTCCTACCTCCTACATCTCCCTCCTCCTACCTCTTACCTCTCCCTCCCCCCTCCTACTTCCTACCTCTCCCTCCTCCTACCCCCTACCTCTCCCTCCTCCTACCCCCTACCTCTCCCTCCTCCTACCCCCTACCTCTCCCTCCTCCTACCTCCTACCTCTCCCTCCTCCTACCTCCTACCTCTCCCTCCTCCTACCTCCTACCTCTCCCTCCTCCTACCTCCTACCTCTCCCTCCTCCTACCCCCTACCTCTCCCTCCTCCTACCCCCTACCTCTCCCTCCTCCTACCCCCTACCTCTCCCTCCTCCTACCCCCTACCTCTCCCTCCTCCTACCTCCTACCTCTCCCTCCTCCTACCTCTCCCTCCTCCTACCTCCTACCTCTCCCTCCTCCTACCTCCTACCTCTCCCTCCTCCTACCTCCTACCCCTCCCTCCTACCTCCTACCCCCTACCTCTCCCTCCTCCTACCTCCTACCTCTCCTCTCCTCCTCCTACCTCCTACCTCTCCCTCCTCCTACCTCCTACCTCTCCCTCCTCCTACCCCCTACCTCTCCCTCCTCCTACCCCCTACCTCTCTCTCCTCCTACCTCCAACCTCTCCCTCCTACCTCCTACCTCTCCCTCCTCCTACCTCCTACCTCTCCCTCCTCCTACCTCTCCTTCCTCCTACCTCCTACCTCTCCCTCCTCCTACCTCCTACCCCTCCCTCCTACCTCCTACCCCCTACCTCTCCCTCCTCCTACCTCCTACCTCTCCCTCCTCCTACCTCCTACCTCTCCCTCCTCCTACCTCCTACCTCTCCCTCCTCCTACCTCCTACCTCTCCCTCCTCCTACTTCCTACTTCTCCCTCCTCCTACCTCCTACCTCTCCCTCCTCCTACCTCCTACCTCTCCCTCCTCCTACCTCCTACCTCTCCCTCCTCCTACCTCCTACCTCTCCCTCCTTCTACCTCCTACCTCTCCCTCCTCCTACCTCCTACCTCTCCCTCCTCCTACCTCCTACCCCTCCCTCCTACCTCCTACCTCCTACCTCTCCCTCCTCCTACCTCCTACCCCTCCCTCCTACCTCCTACCTCCTACCTCCTACCTCTCCCTCCTCCTACCTCCTACCTCTCCCTCCTCCTACCCCCTACCTCTCCCTCCTCCTACCTCCTACCTCTCCCTCCTCCTACCCCCTACCTCTCCCTCCTCCTACCCCCTACCTCTCCCTCCTCCTACCTCCTACCTCTCCCTCCTCCTACCTCCTACCTCTCCCTCCTCCTACCTCCTACCTCTCCCTCCTCCTACCTCCTACCTCTCCCTCCTCCTACCTCCTACCTCTCCCTCCTCCTACCTCCTACCTCTCCCTCCTCCTACCTCCTACCTCTCCCTCCTCCTACCTCTCCCTCCTCCTACCTCCTACCTCTCCCTCCTCCTACCTCCTACCTCTCCCTCCTCCTACCTCCTACCTCTCCCTCCTCCTACCTCCTACCTCTCCCTCCTCCTACCTCCTACCTCTCCCTCCTCCTACCTCCTACCTCTCCCTCCTCCTACCTCCTACCTCTCCCTCCTCCTACCTCCAACCTCTCCCTCCTCCTACCTCCAACCTCTCCCTCCTCCTACCTCCTACCTCTCCCTCCTCCTACCTCCTACCTCTCCCTCCTCCTACCTCCTACCTCTCCCTCCTCCTACCTCCTACCTCTCCCTCCTCCTACCTCCTACCTCTCCCTCCTCCTACCCCCTACCTCTCCCTCCTCCTACCCCCTACCTCTCCCTCCTCCTACCCCCTACCTCTCCCTCCTCCTACCCCCTACCTCTCCCTCCTCCTACCCCCTACCTCTCCCTCCTCCTACCCCCTACCTCTCCCTCCTCCTACCCCCTACCTCTCCCTCCTCCTACCCCCTACCTCTCCCTCCTCCTACCCCCTACCTCTCCCTCCTCCTACCCCCTACCTCTCCCTCCTCCTACCCCCTACCTCTCCCTCCTCCTACCCCCTACCTCTCCCTCCTCCTACCCCCTACCTCTCCCTCCTCCTACCCCCTACCTCTCCCTCCTCCTACCCCCTACCTCTCCCTCCTCCTACCCCCTACCTCTCCCTCCTCCTACCTCCTACCTCTCCCTCCTCCTACCTCCTACCTCTCCCTCCTCCTACCTCCTACCTCTCCCTCCTCCTACCTCCTACCTCTCCCTCCTCCTACCTCCTACCTCTCCCTCCTCCTACCTCCTACCTCCTACCTCTCCTTCTCCCTGTCAATCAGGCCGCCGTACATTTCATATAATGGATATAATGTGCAATTGTATGGTTTTCTTATTTGATTTATTAAAATATTAGGCAAGAAATGGCCAAACAGAATTGAAAGCCAAATGTCCTTTGTTCGACCATCGGTAAAATACTCGTGTCTGTGTTTGTGTTTTCTCCTCCCCGCGACTCCTCCTCGGGCAGGGGCGGAGGGCGCGGGGCGACGGGAGGGCGAAGGGGTTTGTCAGTGGGCGTCATTTGTCCCTGCAAGGCCTCACTAATGGCGCCGATAGCGCGGTGACACACAGCTGGGCTCAGCACAACCGCTTGTCAGCCCGTGCGATACATCCCGCCCGCCGACAGATGGGCGGCGCATCCGAATCCGGCAGCTGTCTGGCATCACGGCCTCGCAAACGCCTATCGCGCTGGCACTTTTTCCTTCACTTTTGGCGGTTCCGTATGAACTTTCCGCAAGCAGCTGGTCTGCTGTTCACGCCGGCAGTGGCGCTGCTATGAAGGTTGCAGACAGTCCCCTTGTAAACAAACATGGCTCCTTCCGAGTGAATTTTCGGGAAGCACACGATCGTTCTCATACATATCACATAATTTTTGATAAATATATCGTTTTTGATAAAATTATGCACATATTAATATTCTAGAATATTAAATTCAATATACACGAACTTTTTTTTTTTACTTAATTTGCCAGGAAGAACATCCTAGTAGCACAGATTCTCCGTCACACGGCGTCCATACGCAAGCGTGCTCTCTGGTCGAGCCTTGAGGGAGTCGCACCAGGCGATTGCAGACCCGCAGGCAAGCGAATCCTCACACAGCAAGAACTCGCACGGCCGCCGCCTTTGTCATAGCCATCGATAATGCTGAAGGTGCTTCCTGCCATCCTAGGCATGCCTCAGAGCCTGCGACGCCCCTGCTGACGTCGCTGTCACACGCCAAGTTGAAACGACGTTGCTGCTGCTCCCACGGCCTCCCCTGGGGCTGGGGGCTGTGGCGGCTCACACATTTTCTATAATTTCGGTGTAACCCGAAGACGGCGCGCGGACGTGTGCGTGACTGGGTTCCCTGGGAGAGGGATGTTTGCGAGAAAGTTCTGTGGACTTTGGGAATTTGAAATATCTGCCGATTCACGGGATGACTAGAAATTTGTTAAATATTCGACGTGGCGGACATAGATTTGTGATGGTAATGGAGTTACTGCCTCCACTGAACGGTTAGATGGTTCTTTGGAAAAGAATATCTGGCCTTTTGCTCGTGTGCTTTCGGTCTGCTAATTCATGGCTAGAATGTCGTGAAATATTTTTGAACGCGTCTCACTGTCAGTATTTGCCCTTCCATAAGTCACACCGACGTACTAAGCTGCAGTGCCGCTTGGTCACTGCATTCTCCGTTCACAGCTCGGCTTCCCCTCTGCACCTCGCACTGAGGGCGCGGGTGCGGCAGCCGGCCTGGCGGCTGTCAGTGTCACTTGCGTTGCGGTTCGAGTTGCACTCACTAGGACAGGGTTCATGCCAGAGTGGCCAGGGTGTGGCCGTTTGTCATTATGTTCCTACAGTTCCCGGTTTCGAAGTTTTGTCACTTTCGCCTCCGCAGCAGAAACCTTTGCCGACTTGATCCGAGCGTGGCCGCGTTGGAGTTCGTAGGAACCCAGAGACAGCAACGACCTGCAGGCGGGCGGACGGACCGACGGACGGACAGGCGGGGAGACGGGAGGGTGACAGAGCAACAGGGAAGCAGTAGATGATGTGAGCAGAGAAACATGGCAGCCCTGTACGTGAATCAAAAAAATCAGACTTGGTGTGATTGAGTCTGCGTCACGATCTGGTGCCTTTCCGAGACGGCATAATTAAAGGGGCCGTTTGAGGAAGACGCTTTCATCTGCAGCTCTTCTAATTAGCTTTTGCTCTCCGCTCCTGGCGCATCGCGGAACGCCCAGGAAACGGGCTGGGAAAGGTCTTCTTGGCGCGCGCACACACTCGTACTTACATTGAGTGTGACGCACATGTATACGCGCGCACACTCACGTTCACGCAGTAACTGACACGCTGAGGAAGGCCTTGGGTGTACATGAGCAGAAGGCTCTGAATGGCGGCTTCGTGGGCGCAGCCTTGGCGACCGGCTGTGAGTCACTTCTCCCGGAGTGGCACTGACTCGGACCGCTTCCATGTCGCTGCCTTGATGCTGGCCCTCTTGCGGCTGCCCCTCTTGGGGCTCGCCCTCCTTCCGATACTGTGCCATCTCTATCGCGGAAGACCCTGTGACATTCGCCGGGGGAGTCCGTGCTACGAGGTTGGCGCCGAGAGAAGTCAGCTCGTTTTGCGTTGGTCTGTTTTCGAAGGGGCTTCCCTGGATCCGGCCGGCGATCGCGCCGAGATGAAGCGAGGTACATCCCAAAATCAGTTCTTATCGACAGGAGTTTTTCACACTGCCCGTTTGGAAGGGCGCGAGGAGGGATTGCGATTTGTGCCATTCTGTCTCGAGTCGCAGACAACACAAAGCTGCGAAGCCCGTGCCCTTGACGCGTCTCAGAGGCGCTCATGGCCACCCAGGGCTCGCTCGGCGGCGGCGGAAAGCGGTGACTTCATAGTCGCCCTCTGTCCTTCCCTTCCTTCTCTCCCTCCCCTCCTCCTTCCCACCCTTTCCCCTTTCTTCTCTGTTCTTTCTCCTCTTTTTTCTCTTCTTTTCTACCTTCTCTTTTCTTCTCCCTTCTCCTCTTTTCCCCTCTCCTTTCTCATTTTCATTCACATTATTTCCCCTTCTCACTCCCTCCTTTTATTGCGTCCTTTAACGTCGTGTATGATGAGCGACAACAGCAGAGCTTGTGAAGCGGGGGAAGGGGCGGAGGGGGGGGGTGTCAGGATTACGGATCGTCCTGATTTATTTCTTCATGTCGGGGTTTAAGATGTTGCCCGCGCGGAAAGCGCATTAAGGTTTCCCTTAATGCTTTTGTCCTCGGACGGTCCCCTTGTCTCTGGATGCCGCGAAGGGCGTCACTCCTTCAAAGTGGCTTCTTTGTAAGCAAGTCGAGGGAGGGGCTCTGGGAGCGGCAGCCGGCCAGACGCTGTCGTTCGTCGCGAATATTCACGTCCTTTGTTATTTGGTACGTTTTTTAGTCTATATTATCGCCATCGCCTTATAGAACCGGGAGGCATTATTTGTAGAGTAATTGATGGAGCATTTAATTAATAAAAAGTACTGGAGTTGTATGTGCATATCCTAACAGAGGGTTAGGATATACGTGATAATGTGCATTGTAACCTTCTCGCCATCTTGTTTCTTTTTGGTGGAGGCTGGAGGAGTGTGGAAGGCAGAAGGGAGCGGTTGCAGGCTCTTTTCTTGCCGAAGGCGAGGCGGATGGCCACCGGAATGGCCCCATGTCCAAGAAACTTTCAGCATCACGCGTATGGTCGAATGTTCCCGTGTGCCGCCGCCTCGAAAGTTTGTAGGAATGGCTGTGCCAAAGTCAACCTCGCGCAGGGCAGGGATTGTAAGGTTATGCAGATCCTGTCGTTGTGGGTCAGGAAGGCCGTGCCATTTGCTTCGTCAAAAATAGCCCATGCGAGTCGGTTTGATTAATTTCTGTAATTGTCTGTGTCTCATCTTGCCGCTTGTCACTTTCCTTGTACAGTGAACCCTCGCTATAACGCGGTTCACCTTTCGCGTTCTCGCTGCTTCACAGATTTGCATTGTGCATTGTGTTCTGCATTCTGATTGGCTAAACAGTCTCTCCGCTTCTTCTCTACCTGTGTGTGTCAATAACGTTACGGTTTAATATGTACATATACGTAAAACAGCTTGCCAAATTTAAGTATGCAAAATTTCTCTAAAACCCATGAAGCCTTCAGTTCGTATTGATGATTAAAATTATTATTTTACAGTACAGTAGTTATTTGTAAAAAACGTTTATACAGTACTTTTATTTGTTGAACAAATGCTTGGGCCTGTAAAAAGGTTTTGTTCTTTGGTTTCAGTGTATTGTAGAGTATTTCATTGAATAATAATAGTAAAAAAAATAAAGGTTACTACTTCACGGATTTCGCCTATCACGGGTTCTTTTTGGAACGTAACCCCCACGAAAAACGAGGATTCACTCCCCCTCCACCTAGGCACCCAGCAGTCCTTCAATCCCGCTGAATCCCCATATAAGGAGTGCGAGATCAGTGCCACTTCGGTCGCATTACCTGATTGCTTGCGTCGCGCAAACCCTTCTTGGAGTGTCTTGGAGGGCCTCTCGCAGTACTGTCAATGGGCTTTATTATTTATTTAATTTTGTTAGGAGGGAAAATTGGGGAGGAAGGGTGGAGGTGGCTGTGTGTGGTGTAGGAATGCGCGCGGAAGAGAGGGAGGGAGGATTTTCCTTTGCCTTATGAGCAGGAGCGACTGCAGGCCCTGAGGCCCTTCCTCTTAGCCCGTAGATGCCGGCAGCAGGAGGAGAATCTCCCCCGCGTGTCTGTTTCCTCGCCGCCCATGGGCGTCAGGCGAGCGAGGAGGGGGGGGGGGTCACCACTCGGTGGAGGGTCTCACGGAGGGTCAGGAAGCGGAAGAAAGGGATGAAAAACAACAGAATACCATCCATGCCTGTCAGTCGGTCTGTCCCTTTGTTTCCCTGTTCCTGTCTGTGCCTTTCTGCTTGGGTCTCTTCTAGTCTCTTCGTCCTCTTTCTTACTCCGAGTTTTCATTCAGCAATTACTAGCACCCGTGTTCAAGAGACGGGGAGAGAGGGAGAGGAGGGAGAGGAGGCGAGAGAAATCGCCTCTGAAGGAAGGGCGGCGCAACGGAAGGAAGATAACGAGAGACGGTTCGACGGAAGGATGCGAGGAACGAGGGTCGGAAGGGCGGCGGGCGGGAGGACGTGGGTGGAGGTGGGAGTGATGTGGGCGTGGCCATGGCGTGGCGTGGGCAAGAGGAAGGAAGCTTCAGGGTGTGGTGGAACATTCCTCAAGGGGTCTTCGTTATGACATCGCCATGGGTGGCTCCTCTCCACAGCGTTGTCCTGGTTGGAGCGAGAATGCTTGGTGGGCTTTTCGTTTTTTGATTATTTTTGTTCACTTATGATCTTTTAGATTATTATAGTTCTGTGCAATTAATTCCCATCTACTGACCTTTCATTTTTATATATATATAAAATTCCCTTATATTAATTTTGTTTTTCAACAAAGAGGGAAGTGCGGCCAGACGGAAGGAAGAGCTGCCCGCGATTTGTCGCATCCCCTTTCCTCTCTCCCTTTCTCTCTCCTCCTCCTCTTCCGTCTCCCCCTTTCTCTTTCTCTCCCTCTTCCTCACCCCCATCCTTCTCTGTCTAACTATCCCTCTCTCGCGCACACACATGCGCGCATACAGTATATGTTATATCGTATAAAACATATACTGTACAGTATGTGTGTGTTATCGATGTTCTCCCTTTCTTCTCCCTCCCCGAAGCGTCTCCCAAGCAGCGCAATATTTAAGCGAACTTCTTTCAGGAAACCCTCCTCCTCGCAGCGCCATTCGCCCCAAATTTATCGATACTCCCAATGAAGCCCATGAATTCGGACGCGAGGTCCGCGGCATTGATATCGCAGCGGCGGCGGTGGCGAGGCAGGCTCCGATCTTCTTGCAACGGGAGAGCAATCCTTTCCTTCGACGTTGACCCTCCGTGTAGAGGACCTCGGCGTGGGCGAGGTCCTGGGATGGGCGTCCTGGAGGGAAGAATTGCGTGTGATTGGCTGGGGGCGGGACGCGAGTTACAGCGAATTGGCACCGCTGCGGACAGACGGCGAGGGGATAGTGCAGTGATTCCGATGATCACATGCCGGGGACGTGTTCGGTGCAGAGAATTCTCAACGTTGACTGGCGCTCACTATCTTTTTCCTCTTCATTATTTGATTCACCGTTCCGTACAGTTAGCAAGATGTCACCAATGCGAATCACTGATTTGTATTGAACGTGATCTCAGATAAAACGATCATTATGAGCAGCATTGGCAGTTTGGCTTCCTGTTACCCAGCTGTTTGTGCCTTCGTAATCATTGCTCTCTCATTCTCCCTCTTCCCCTCTCCCCTCCCCCTCCCCTCTCCTTCCCCCTCCCTCCCCCTCCCCCTCCTCTCCTTCCCTCTCCCTCCCCCTCCCTCCCTCTCCCTCTCCCTCTCCTCCCCTTCCCCTTCCATTTCCCTCTCCTCCCCTTCCCCTTCCATTTCCCTCTCTCCTCCCCCTTCCATTTTCCTCTCCTTCCCCTCCTTCCCCTTCCTGGTCTCCCATGCCCTCCCCATCTGCCACTCCCCCGACCTCTTTCCTCCGTACTTTGTGTGGCCGATAAGGGCGGTTGAGCGCAGGGCGTTGATAAGGGCGGCCATGGTAAGTGTAGGGTTCAGCACGCGTCGCCTGTAACAGAAAGGGCGTCGCCCGTGCGGGAGTCACACTTCGTCAGGCACTCAAACGGCCGTGTCAGCTTCCATTCCGTCTCGTCTCGTCTCCTCTCCATCATATCATATGAAGGCCGCTCTATCAAACTGAACACCAGTGAATAATCTAGGATTACACTTAGACAAATTCATGACATTTGAACAACACGTTGACAAAATAAACAGGAAAGTAGTGGGCACCCTGGTATATCTCAACGCGTCATGGCGTTGTCCGTCCCCGAGCGGACAATGGCTGGTGATCCCGTGCAGGATGTGAACTGAAGCAACGGTGCCTCGCAAGCCCGTGGCGTGCGGTGGCACGGGGAGTTCATCGCTCCTGTTGCGGCTGCGGCTCTCTGGCTCGGACGCGCGCCTTCGAGTGTCCCTTGCCTTTGTATACAGGGGGGGGGGGGCTGCCGAGGGCTTGCTGAGAGGACGCAGGGAACTCATTATTAAGGCCAAGGATCGTTAACGGCTGAATTCCTTCGCAATGTGAACAAAGTTTTGTGTTGAGTTCTCGTTACATGTTGATTCAGTTACATAATGGTACATGTCTTCCTCCACATGAGTGAAGGGATGCATCTGTGGGGAGGCATTGGCTGAGAGACAGCTGACGCCAGCGCCGCGTTTGGTGCTTTCGAGGTCGGAGCAGGAGTCCGGAATTAACACCAAATAGAGCGACCTTCGCGCCGAGTTCAGCGCCCCTCGCGCGTCGGGTTCGCTCTGATCCCAGAAGGGTTCGTCGGTGGGCCATCAGAGTGGGAGGGCGAATGGAGGTTGGGTGCCTCTGCCTCGTCAAGGTCAACCTCATAAGATGCTCAAGGTTAGCGAGCGAGTGCGCTGGGAGATGAGCCCGCTAGAAACGATGAGCCTGCGTGACAATGGCGGTTGGAGGTCCCGTGGCTCGGGCATCGCGAATGCTTTGCTCCTGGTGTGAGAAGTGGGCCAGCCAGCGGGGCCACGAGTGAGGGCGGGATACTTGATACCTGTGACGGCGGGATCAATAAGCGACGGCTGCGACTAAGCTTCGGTTTGCCGTGCATCGAATTCAGGTGTTGCTCGTCTCTCAAGAGGCAGCTTGCCTTCCTGGTTCACTTGTAATCATGCACATTTATTTGCGCTCCTATAGTTTGTGTTCCCAGTGGCATGCCGACGGTGGCCCAATCCGCTCAGTCACGCCACCCGTGTGACCTCCATCCCGCCCGAGTCTGCGAGTGTGACAAATGACGCCACTGACGAGCGCAAGGGGAGGCGGCGGATCCTTCCGGGATTCGCCGAGGCTGTCGTGTCGAGGGCGAATAAGCGGAGCTGAAGGATCAAGAGAATCCTTTAGCGAGGACGGGGAGAAGGCCAAGGACACGTAGGCACCGGTTTTGTTTGGAGGCGATGAGGCTTTCCAAAACAAGCAAAGAATGAGTTGTGTGGCAGCGAGGGGCGAGTGGGCGTCAGGAAATATGTTATGCCAGCGCCGGGTGGACATTCATTAGGCGGTGACTCATGGCACTCCTTTGTCTGTATCGGCAACAGAAGGGTCCGCTCGAGGTTCGGGCGAGGGCATGACCCTTGCTTCCTGATGTGCCGGAGTCTGCGACCCTTCGGATATTGCTGCTTTTGCCTGCTTGCCGCGGGAATTGGATAGTATGCGTGCTTGCCTGGGTGACGAGTGTGATTGGGCGATGCTGTATTTCGTGCAAGATCATTAGCGAGAGCGACGTTTCCAGCCGGACTTGGGAATCCGGTCAGGCGAGGCGGCTCGGACGGTCGGTGCGTCGGTGTTTTATGGCGCAGTTGCCATTAGCAGCTAATCCCTGGCGACCTTCCTTCGTACCTTTATGGCAACACTGAACCTGCTGGATACTTGCCGGAATGAGAATGAGGGACAGATGATGAGGAAAGAAGTCTTCTCCCACAGTATCTGATGTCCCACCTATATCCCACCTGATAGTTTCAAAGCTTTAAAAAATGGTTTCTGAGGACCGTTTTATACCCATACTCTATTGCTCCAATCCTCCGATTCTCTTGTCGCTCGGCTAAGAATCAGTATATCGAAAGACGGTTGTTTTTAAGGCAAAAGCTTTTCCCATCCCTCCAAACCCTAATAGTTACTTGATCTCTGTTGTGACAACGGCCTAAACTCATAGCCACAAGATTGCCTTTATTTCATCGCCATGGCAGCGAAACGCGCTTGATCCATAGCCTCTGAATATTGTCTTTGCGAGATATTTCCGGCTTGAGAACAAACCTCGAAGGCGTTTAGTTACAGTTGAAAACGCTGTTATCGTCTGTTCGACCCCAGCCTCTCCTTCCTTTCTGTCCCGCCCTCTCAATTCGCATTTCTCTCTGATCCCTTTCTTCCTCCCCTTCCCCACGTTCTCCTTCCAGTTCCTCCTCCTACCTCTCCCTTTTTCTCCCTCTCTGCCTCTTTCTCATTTCCGTTTCTCCTCCTCCTCTTTCCTCCCTCCCTCTGTTCCTCCTTGCTTTCTTCCTCGAAGTCCTCTTTCCTTTCGTAAGTCTCCTGCGCCATGCCCTTTTTCCCATTCAAGTCTCCTTTCCCTCCCTTCCTCATGCCCCTTTTCCCTCTCGTGTCTTCTTTCCCTCCCTTCCCCATGCCCCTTTTCCACCACCACCACTCAACCTCTACCACCATCACACAACCACCTCCACCACCATCACACAACCACCTCCACCACCACCACACAACCTCCACCTCCACCACCACCACACAACCTCCACCTCCAACACCACCACACAACCTCCACCACCATTACACCACCACCTCCACCACCACCACCATCACACAACCACCTCCACCACCACCATCACACAACCACCTCCACCACCACCACACAACCTCAACCTCCACCACCACCACACAACCTCCACCTCCACCACCACCACACAACCTCCACCTCCAACACCACCACACAACCTCCACCACCATCACACCACCACGTCCACCACCACCACCATCACACAACCACCTCCACCCCCACCATCACACAACCACCTCCACCATCACACAAGCACCTCCACCACCACGATCACACAACCACCTCCACCCCCACCACACAACCACCTCCACCACCACCACCATCACACAACCACCTCCACCACCACCATCACACAACCACCTCCACCACCACCACCATCACACAACCACCTCCACCACCACCACCACCTCCACCACCACCACCATCACACAACCACCTCCACCACCACCACCATCACACAACCACCTCCACCACCACCACCATCACACAACCACCTCCACCACCACCACCATCACACAACCACCTCCACCACCACCACCATCACACAACCACCTCCACCACCACCACCATCACACAACCACCTCCACCACCACCACCATCACACAACCACCTCCACCACCACCACCATCACACAACCACCTCCACCACCACCACCATCACACAACCACCTCCACCACCACCACCATCACACAACCACCTCCACCACCACCACCATCCCACAACCACCTCCACCACCACCATCACACCACCACCTCCACCACCACCACCATCACACAACCACCTCCACCACCACCACCATCGCACAACCACCTCCACCACCACCACCATCACACCGCCACCTCCACCACCACCACCATCACACAACCACCTCCACCACCACCACCATCACACAACCACCTCCACCACCACCACCATCACACAACCACCTCCACCACCACCACCATCACACAACCACCTCCACCACCACCACCATCACACAACCACCTCCACCACCACCACCATCACACAACCACCTCCACCACCACCACCATCACACAACCACCTCCACCACCACCACCATCACACAACCACCTCCACCACCACCATCACACAACCACCTCCACCACCACCATCACACAACCACCTCCACCACCACCACCATCACACAACCACCTCCACCATCACACAACCACCTCCACCACCACCACCACCAACACACAACCACCTCCACCACCATCACCATCACACAACCACCTCCACCCCCACCACCATCACACAACCACCTCCACCACCACCACCATCACACAACCACCTCCACCACCACCACCATCACACAACCACCTCCACCACCACCACCATCACACAACCACCTCCACCACCACCACCATCACACAAACACCTCCACCACCACCACCATCACACAACCACCTCCACCACCACCACCATCACACAACCACCTCCACCACCACCACCATCACACAACCACCTCCACCACCACCACCATCACACAACCAGCTCCACCACCACCACCATCACACAACCACCTCCACCACCACCACCACCATCACACAACCACCTCCACCACCACCACCATCACACAACCACCTCCACCACCACCACACAACCACCTCCACCACCACCACCATCACACAACCACCTCCACCACCACCACCATCACACAACCACCTCCACCACCACCACCATCACACAACCACCTCCACCACCATCACACAACCACTCCACCACCACCACCAATCCCACAACCACCTCCACCACCACCACCACCACCATCACACAACCACCTCCACCACCAACACCATCACACAACCACCTCCACCACCACCACCATCACACAACCACCTCCACCACCAACACCATCACACAACCACCTCCACACCATCACACAACCACCTCCACCACCACCACCATCGCACAACCACCTCCACCACCACCACCATCACACAACCACCTCCACCACCACCACCATCACACAACCACCTCCACCACCACCACACAACCACCTCCACCACCATCACACAACCACCTCCACCACCATCACACAACCACCTCCACCACCACCACCATCACACAACCACCTCCACCACCACCACCATCACACAACCACCTCCACCACCACCACCATCACACAACCACCTCCACATACCGTGGCTCACACGTGCGCGCGAACACACACGCTCGGATAGTTTCCTAACTCTCCTCGGTAGACGAGGCAACATCAATATTATCATTGTATACAAGGGCTTTTGGTTCATCAATGGGTCAACTCTTCAATTTATCGAATCGACGTGTTATCGCAAGTGTTTGTGTTATCTCTTGTGTTATCTCGCGGTGTTTGGGTCCCAGCTGGCGCTCGGAGCCCCTGCGCCCGGCGGAAGAGGCCGCGGGGCGGGCGCTCGCTCATCTGGTCGCTCTGCATGGAGATGTGCTGTGAGAATACGATGGATTCCTTTTTCCGCTGTGCAGCCCTCGCAGGCCGCAAGGGACAGACCGCAGTGATGCCTTGGTTGCATCAGCGGCCGTCGGAGGAGGCGATGACTACAAGTATAAATGAGCGGCAGAGCCTTATGGCCGTTGCGAGGCCGTAGGGAGGGGGGGGGGGGGCTCGGACATAGGGAAAACGCTCCTAGACCCGACGGGGAGGCACTGGCCGCTCCAAGTGGCGTCCACGGTCGGCTGTAGTCATGTTGGCATCAGCTGATCCTTAGGCAGTGTTTGAACTCACGCTTTGCAGGTATGGAATTCCTTGTTGGAAAAACATGATTGTTGATGGTTCCTCTCCTTTCCTGCTTAGCGTGATGCACACTTCTCGCCGCCCTTCGCTTCCTGTCACGTCCCTTGTCAGCGGCAATGGCTCCTGGACGCTGAGTCGCGCCGCGCGCTTCTTCATTATGTGTTTTTTATCGTCTTGATTTATCCTCGCTACGACATTTTGTCCGTGGAAAAGGGAGCAACATGTTATTACTCACACCCACCTCCATTTCTCCCCCCCCCCTCTCCCCCTCTCGTCGTCCACCTCTCTTCCTCCTCGCCCTCCTCTTCTCCTCCTCGTCCACCTCTCCTCCTCCTCCTCCTCGTCCACCTCTCCTCCTCCTCCTCGCCCTCCTCTTCTCCTCCTCGTCCACCTCTCCTTCCTCCTCGCCCTCCTCTCCTTCCTCCTCCTTGCCCTCCTCTTCTATCTCCTCTTCCTTTTCTACCCCCTCCTCTCCTTTTCCTCGCCCTCCTCTGCCTGCCTCTACTTCCTCTCATTCCTACCCCTCCCCCCTCCCTTAACCCTGCCCTCTCCCCTACTCTTCCTCGTTTCTGTCACCCTAAATTGCGGCTCTGCAGCACCGCTCTCCGGGTCCCGGCTCCACTTCCCCTTCGCCGCCTCTTGGTTATCTGTGGGCCGCACTTAAGTGGAGTTAGAGCTTGTGGATGATGAGGGCCCTTGGGTGTGGACGAGGACCTAATTGCGTTGATATGGGAGAGGGGGGGGGGGCGAGGAGAGGGGAGGAGAGGGAGGAAGGAATTGTGTGGACGAAGTAGCTGGTTATAAATGCTATAAATGTTATAAATGTAGATCTGGTTATAAATGCTATTTCATGGTGTACCTTATGCAGAGGGTTTCATACAGCTTGTAATCCCCAAAAGAGAAGTAGGAGGAGGAGGAGGAGGAGGAGGAAAGATAGAGGAAGAGCAGAAGCCGAGAAAGGAGTGGGGGTTGGGGGGGGGGGAGAGGAGGAGGAGTACGATAAGGAAACCGCAGCAATTGGCGTAATCTTGCAAGTGGGGTTT